>NC_060269.1:74319487-74619487 GCF_021613505.1 Equus quagga
AATAGATGCTGTGAGCAGAAATACTCGCCCTGCCTGGCTGAGAGCTTGCCTATTAACAAGAATAATAGCGGGTAATAGCGGGTAATAGTGGGTGGGAGGGGTGAGGAGGGGGGGTGGGGCGGGGGGTGGGGAGCTTCCCCTGCCTTGCAAGCAGCCGCCTGCCCTTTGGGAGCAGCTGCCCGTGTTTAGTGATAACTGGAGAGGGTTGATGTCACTTGTTTGTAATCTTGTCTGCCTCTGGCTATTTGAGGCAGATATACTAAAAATCTGGGCTGCTGAAGGCTGAAAATAGAGATTTGTTTCATAAGAAGGCATTGCAATAGGCATTGCAATCAACAAATGTCTATTCTTTTCAGAGTCTGATATATTTTCTTAGATTTCCCAACTATTCTTCTAAGAAATATGACAGAAAGAGCATTAGCATCTGGTCAGTCAACTGAACTGAAAACTAAGCATGGTAAATTTTAAATGAGTGTGTGTAGTACATAAATATAAATATGCAGATATATAATTGCATAGCATTTTTATAATTGTATAACATTTCCTGAAATATAGTACTAGCAAGCACGAGTTTATGAGGAAGCATATTCTGCTATCACGCCAGAGAATGGGTTGCCCTTTTGAAGAATAATTTGGTGAGATGGGCACGTTGAAAAATGAAACAAGTAATATTGCAAAGGTTAAATCCTTACAGAGTCAGTGATAAATACCAGTCCCCCAACCCTTATTCCAAATACTTCACCAGCAAGTGTGTCAGCCCACCACTGGGCATACCACGCACAGTGTGCTCAGAGCTGACGCTCAGGGCAGCTACTGTTCTCTTCATCTTCCTTCTGAAACAGATCCTCAGTTTTGGAGAAGAAAAGGATAGGGAGACAAAGCAACGTAGCTGTGTTTCTTCAAAATCCAGCCCATAATGGACTCTATGTGCTAAATAAAACTGAGAGACCGTGGGAAGTGGTTTCCAGGGCAACAAGAGCTACAAAAGTAATTTTCAGACTTGGAAAACTCCTTGTGCGTTTTTACTGCAGATATTTCAGTGACACAAGTAACAAAATCAAGAGTAAAATGATGAAAGAAATAAGGAAGATTCAAGCCCCTAAATGTGGGCAGTTTGTTTAAAGCAGAGCAAACTGGGAGTAGAATAAGAGGTTATATGTTATAAAAAGCTGAAATGGGGAAGAAATGAATTATTTAGCTTGCTTCAAGGGAATAGAGGTAGAAATAAAATTCAGAAAAGAAAATTTAGTGTGTCAGGAAAAATATCCCAAAGAGAGAAAAAATACGCTAGTAGTTTGGTTCTAATATTCCAGAACAATCCTTGAAAAGAAGTCAGGCAAAACTCCATCCTCCAGGACAATGGGAAAGTGAATCATTACAGAACGTTAAAGGCAATGTTAGAGCAAGCCATGCTATCCCAAAAGGAGTATGAAGATTTACTCTCTTCTAGCCTCTAACTGTTAGGACTATTTGGCTCACATGTTCTGTAATAATTATTTTCTTGTAGAAAAGGCAGAAAAGTGTTACTGTAACCTAATCCATAGGTTCTCTCTAAAGAGAAAGCAATAATAATAAGCTGGTTTTCATTCTTAAAAACAATGTGAGTAGGCTTCTGAAAATTCTCAAAACAAGGCATACATTTTGAGCTTCTGAAAGAGGTGAAGAGCCTGATTAGTGGCATAGGAGTGCTCCCTGTTGGAGCCTCACTGGGCTCTAGCCTCGCGTTTACAAACATGGCTGCGGCCCCCGTGGCGGAAGGCTGACAACTGCAGGCTAAGTATTTCAACAAATCCTTAAGCACCTCGGAAAATCTGTCAAGAGTCACAGGGCCACTTGCTCCATTGAGAGGGTCTCCACTTACACTAACGCCTGGTCAACAGTAGACAACCTTGGGGGCCCGAGGCAGGCCTCTCCGTGCTCTCAGGGGAGGGGGCAAATCTGTTCTTTTGTACCTAGTTCAAGCATCCCTCATTTTCCACTAAATACAGAAATGTAATTTCTGATAACAGAGGAACCATCACCTGCAGATTAAATTACAGTGATAACTTGCATGTTTTGAGTGCCTACAGCGCATTATCGTCAATCTTCTCACCAATGCTGTCTGCCCAGCTTCACCAACCAGGAAACTGACTGCAGCTCAGGTCCTGTCTCTCTCTCTTTCTTTCTTTCTCTCTCTTCCAGTAGGGATGGGGTGGGGGCGGGGGCGGTTTGTTTGGTCTAAGCTTAAGTAGTAAGAGCTTAAACCAGGATTCAGACTGACCCATGCATATCTCCAGTGCTCTATTTTATTTTGCTACACTTCTAAAGCTTCTTCTCTGGTATTCAGGGCTTTTCAATCTAATTCCAATGTATATTATTACTCTTTTTTTCTTATCATTCTGTATTATACACCCTACATGTAAGATGAAATGAATCTCATACTGTTCTACGTATACGTTCCGTACTTTCTGATATTTACATCTTTGCACATACTAATCATCCCCAACTCAATTCCCTATGTCAAATTCTAATTGTTCTTTAAGATCTCACTCAAATCTTCTCCTCCATATTTTTGTTCCTAATCCCCTATCAAGAAACATCTTTTCGTTTGATGTCTTTTCATAGCATAGTATTTCTTCTTCTTTAAATAACACATCACTCTTAACCTGGTTTAAGCTGTTCGTAACTCTTTACCTCTGTGATTAGCCCCTTTTTAGTGGTAATATCTATATCTGTTTTAATTTAGCTTCCTATAAAGTATCTTAAACATAGCCAGTGATGAAAACACTTTTGTTGAGTGTTTAATTAATGAATAAACGCAGAATGATCCATTCAGAAGTCAGTCTCAGGTCCTCATTATCGTCAGCATCATTGCGGAGCTGGCATGTGTGAGACGAGCTCCGTGAGTACAATATGAAAAATATACTTTGTACATGACTATATATAGCTTTAAGGAAATTTATTGAAAGTTCCCTAGTATTAATGTATTGTCTCTCACAAAAATTTCACACATATCTTTCCTTTGAAACAGCACAACATCTTTAGATGGTCAAGAAGTTGGAAACTGTCAGAAACAGTGACATCTGGTGGTCCAGTGAAGGGCTTGTTCTATGAAGGTGGATGGAAACAGATCACAGCTAGCAGAAGCCTCTCTCATCTTGAAAATACCCTTAAGTGAAACTTAAATAAACAAGACAGTAATTAAAATAATGATAAGGTAATAATGCAATAATAGATATTTATTGACTTCACACTCTATGCCAGGCACTGTTTTAATGACTTTGCGTGTATTAATGCTTTAATCTTCACAAAATGCTATGCTAATTACTATAGTTATTCCAATTCGCAGATGAGAAAATTGAGATTTGCTCAAAGTCCCAGCGAGTAACTGGAGGAGCAGTGATTTCTGTCCAGCGGTCTACTCCCGAGTCACTGCTCTAGTCTACATTTGCTGTAACTTTCAAGCGAAGACACAAACCTTTTAATATTGGCTCAGCATTAAACTACTGATAGTGTAGAACCAGGATTGAAAAGACCGCATTGTCAGAGCCGGCCCAGTGACGCAGTGGTTAAGTTCGCATGTTCTGCTTCGGCCACCCAGGGTTTGCCGGTTTGGATCCTGGGTGTGGACCTATGCACCACTTGTCAAGCCACGCTGTGGCAGGCGTCCCACATATAAAGTAGAGGAAGACGGGCATGGATGTTAGCTCAGGACCAGTCTTCCTCAGCAAAAAAGAGGATTGGCAGCAGATGCTAGCGCCGTGCTAATCTGACCATGCTAAAAGACCACGTTGTCCTGGTTATTCTAGAAGGGTCTAGACTCCTGTCTAGAATTGATCTTTAACTCACAAGTGCTCTAGAATATCTGGAATTAGACAGTTGTCCTACATTCAGGATCTAGGAAGATAGCATTTATTGGCTCAGCCAAGAGGCAACCATCCTTCTGGATTCTTGTTTAATGGATTTATTTGATGGTAGTATTTAGAGTTTCTCATTAGAGAATCTCCAGAAAATAATAGCGTTAGAGCTGAAAACGACTTAAGGGTATGATTTTTTTTTCAGCCAGCCTCCTTATTTTATAGATCAGTCAATTGACAAACAGAGTGACTTGCCGCAATATATAACTTTAATTAGAATGTGCTCCCTTTATTAGAAAATGCATTTAAATTTCAAGTGAGTTTTTGCTGTCTGTTTTTTCCTTTTGACAAATATTTCTTAAATACTTACCATATGCTGGATGCTGCAGTGGTTTTCAGACACGTAATAATAAACGAAATGCAATCTCTGTACTACAGCATGCTTACAGGCTGGTGGGAGGACACATGAGTATCTCGGCAATCACAAGGCAGTGTGGTGAGAGCAGCAGCAGCCACTCTCGATGCAGATGGCAGGAATATCTCATTCAGAGTATGAGTGAAGCAGGGCAGGCTTTCCAGGGGAAGCAACATCTGAGCTAAAACCTGAAAGATGAGAAGGAATCAACCAAATGAAGGGTACAGGAAAGGAATCAGCTTCCCAGGCAGAAGGGAGAGAATGTGCAAAGCCCCAAGCTAAACTAAGAATGGGGCTTCTTGAGGGAGCTTAATGAAATTTATTGAGGTTGGACTGCAGTGTTCAAGCAGAAAGTGGTGGGAGCTGAATAATCTGGGGTCAAATTGTGATAAGCTCACTGTGACATACAGAATGGATCAAAAGGCTCTTTACTGGAGAGAAGAAGACCAGTTAGGAGACTATTGCAATCCTGGAATGTTGGTGACAAAGAGGTTGAAGTAAAGTAGAGAGATTCCAGAAATATTTATAAGATAGAATTGACCAGTCCAATTATTGATTGACTACATAGAAAAGGCATCGTGGATACCCAGTTTTTGGCTTGGGCACATGGCAGGTTTTGGCATTTACTAAGATGGGGAAAATAGAAGAAGCAGTGATTACACACACGGTTCTGGAGCTCAATAGAGTTATAGCCTGGAGACAAAGATTTGAGAAGAACCAACAAGTAGATATAGTTGAAATGGTGGGAGGAGAAGATATTGCTTATGGTCTATCACTCAGGAAGAGCCCCAAAGAACACAAATTTTTTCAAGGATTGGTAAAGGAAGAGATGCTGCAAGGGAGACACAGAAAGTATCCAGGAAAGAAAAATGAAAATTCCGAGAGAAGTTTATTCCAGAAACTAAGAATAAGAGCATTTCCAGAAAAAGAGAAAAGTCAACAACAACAACATAGTAGTAACAATAGCAAGTGTCAGTTGAAAACTAACTGCATGATATTTGAAGCTCACACTAAACCTATGAAGACAGTTCTATTCTTATCCCCATGATACAGATGAGGATGATGATGACACCTAAGTCAGAGAACTGTTGTGAGTTTATCTTGTAAATGCTTCCATTCCTGTAAAAATGGTCCCAGTAGAATGATTAGGGGTAGAAGCCAAGTTGCAGTGGATTGAGAAGCATAAGGGAAGCTAGCAGTCAGTTGAAGCAGGAGACGGAAGAAATATTCAGTGAAGAGCTTTAGAATGTAGGAACTCCTAAACATTGGTTTAAAAGGAAAGGGGGACTCAGGAAGGGGTAGTGGAGAGGCTAGAGAAGAGAGGGAAGGAGGCTGGGGTTAAACTAGGAAGAAGAAACTGCAGAACACAAAGGGACTGAAAGAGAGGAAGTTACAGACCAATACAGATGTCTCGAGGAAGACAGATGTGAGATACAGTGGTTTGAGGTCACAGTTATCAAAAACATTATTTCCAAGTTGGAATGAGAGTTGAGGACCACTCTGAGTCAACTGTGCTTCTGAGAGTCCCAGAACCGGTGAGTTGGTTAGCAAAGGATCAGCTCACTTCATCTCCAAGACTCCCCTCACTTATTGAAAATAGTCCATGAATGGATTCTGGTTTCTTCCCTGTATTACCAGAACAGAGGTACAGCCTTGTGATTTTAAGCATGTCCCTTAGATACTTAGGTCTCCATTTTCTTATCTTTAAAGAGAAGAGATAAGACTTGGCAACCTATAAGCAGAAAAGATTTCTACTATTATAGCTTAGATGCTTTCTTGGGGTCCCCTGGCTCCCTGGGGCCTGGTAAAACGTAGTATGGGCTCTAATTGGTTGATCTTCCATCCTTGGGAAAGTCCAGAGCTTGGCCTCTGAGTTCTGTGAATTCTCAGCCACTTACTTCTGCATAGTTCTCTCTGACTCACAGTTTTTCTTGGGACATGATGCCTCGGATCAGCCATGTTAGACTAAGTGAAGCCCAGGCTCTATATCTAATATTACTCTCAAAAAATCACCTCAAGGGGCTGGCCTGGTGGTGTAGTGATTGGGTTCAGTGTGTTCCATTTCAGTGGCCCAGGATTCGCAGGTTCAGACCCCAGGCGTGGACATATACCGCTCATCAAACCATGCTGTGGCAGGTGTTCCACACACAAAAATTAAAGGAAGATGGGCACAGATGCTAGCTCAGGGCCGCTCGTCCTCAAGCAAAATGTGGAAGATTGGCAACAAGTGTTAGCTCAGGGCCAATCTTCCTCACCGCCCCCCAAAAACATCACCTCAAATATTTTGTGAATTTAGTATCTGGATTCAATAATGTGAGGGAAGGATCAAGGACATTATGTAGGGATGTACAATCTCACTAGCTCCCTTCCCACTTTTTTCAGCGTTGCTTTTCTTTCTTCCGCTGTATCAACTAAGTCATTCCTCCGGGTCAAGCAAAAGAGTTCAGTCCATATGAAAGCCCTGCAGGTTCAGCTTCTACCCTGAGGTGGACTTGGCGACGCATCTTCTCAACAATGTTGTGATCTCAGCAGAACTCTCTCATACTTCCTACTGAGTAAACATCTTTCCTCTACACCTTCACAACTAGGAAGTTTAACGGTAAATGTTAAGAATGTTAAATTATCTTCAAGTATAATCCTACCTTTAGAAATGCTAGGTCCCCATACATTCCCCATGAACCTTAATCATTTTTACCAATACTAGCCACATCTGCCCTCCTAAAAGACTTAACTTTCTGTACCTAGTGCTGTTCCTCCTGTTTCCCTAGCCTGAGACTGTCTTAACACCTTGACATTCAACAGACTAGTGGACTGGACCAGTTCTCAATTCCCAAATAGCAAGGTTAATCTTGGTTGGCCTAAGGAGGAAAGAAAAGATGTTTCAGTTAAAGTGCCAGAGTGAGAGGCCAGCCCAGTGGCGCAGTGGTTAAGTTTGCACGTTCCACTTCTCAGCCACCTGGCGTTCACCTGTTCTGAGGCCAGGTGCGGACATGGCACCGCCTGGCAAGCCATGCTGTGGTAGGCGTCCCACATATAAAGTAAAGGAAGATGGGCACGGATGTTAGCTCAGGGCCCATCTTCCTCAGCAATAAGAGGAGGATTGGCAGTAGTTAGCTCAGGGCTAATCTTCCTCAAAAATAAAAGTGCCAGAGGGAAAAACCCTAAGGGTCCAAAGTACACTAAAAAGCCTGGGATTCCAGGGGGACAAGCTAAAAATCTGAGTATTCTAGTGGGGAACAAGCAAAAGAGAGACAGAGATGGAAAGGGCCGGTCAGAGAATTTATCAGTCCTATGGAGCACCTGAGCTTGAATTTGTCCTCTAATAAGTACACTATTCAAGTTCTGTTAAAACCAAATAAAAATGGGAAATAGAGAAAATACAAAAGGGGTAATAAATTGCTCACTGGGCTTACTTTTTCAATTCTGATTAGAACAGCATAATAATCAAACAAAAGACTAATTAGATCTTTTTCGATTTTTATTCTATCCTAGTAACAAAGGGTAATTCTCATTTTCACAACAATCAAAACTAACATTTATGTAGTAATTTCTAAGTTATAAAGTTCTGACATTATTTTGCTTAAAATAATTGTGTGAGTTCTACATATAAGAAGAAAGAAAATGAATTTCAGAGAGGGCTAAAACAAACATCTTCTGACTCCTAACTTCTTTTCCACTTGCTATTAAATGAAAAGAGACACTGATTAAAATGAGGTGTCCTTTCTCAGAGAGCACACGCCTTTCACTGTCAGATGTATGTGCCAATCAGGATCAGGTTCAAAGACATATAAGGTTGAAAGCGGTCCAGAAGTATAGACTTTGTCTTTGAATATTTGGCCTTGAAAGCCATGTAAAAGAAACCTAGAAAACAGTGGGAAAAAGTAGGAGGATAAAAAATAATATCCAAAGGGGCTGGCCCCGTGGCCGAGTGGTTACGTTCGCGCGCTCCGCTGCAGGCGGCCCAGTGTTTCGTCGGTTCGAATCCTGGGCGCGGACATGGCACTGCTCGTCAGACCACGCTGAGGCAGCGTCCCACATGCCACAACTAGAGGAACCCACAACGAAGAATACACAACTATGTACCGGGGGGCTTTGGGGAGAAAAAGGAAAAAATAAAATCTTTAAAAAAAAAAAAAAAGGGAGACTATCAGTTATAAAAAAAATAAATAAATAAAAAATAATATCCAAAGTAACAGAACCTTATTCCAGGGAAACTGAGACTGACTGAGTCTGTTTATAACATGAGCCTCCTATTTGTGAGCCTTAAGAGCTTCATAATCACAACATGAAAGTCTGGAAACTTATTTCAAAGTGAATTTATTATCAAAATCTTTGGCAAAAATGAGTGCCCATATTGGTAAATTACATGGGTGAATTAATCAATGGAGAGGCTCAGAGAC
Source organism: Equus quagga (assembly GCF_021613505.1). NCBI lineage: Eukaryota > Metazoa > Chordata > Mammalia > Perissodactyla > Equidae > Equus > Equus quagga. The sequence continues at coordinate 74,328,139 of NC_060269.1, forward strand.
CTGGACACTGGCCATGAAGTGCTTCTGCCTGGAAGTGACACACATCACTCCAGCTCACATTTCACTGGCCACAGCAAGTCATTCTGCCTTGTGAAAATTTAAGAGAGTAAGGAAGTGATAGCCAGGAAATAGAAGAGAAATCAGCATTGGTGAATGCCTACCACACCATCAAACACTGAGGAGTCAATCTAATGGAATTCTAAAGAATTGTGCAAAATGTGGATTTTTAAAATGGGATGTCACTAAACTTACCTTCACTGAAAAGAGTTTCTTTAAAAAATTTCCTTGATAATTGTTGATCATATATGTTAAGGAACTTTTAATGAATTTTAAGGAGGAGAGAGTTTCTGCTGGTTCACAATGATATTTCCATGAAAATTGTACTGGTTGCTTCTACATTAATCAGGGTCGACTCATCCTTCTCTCTCTTAAATGCTGCTATCTTGTGTTGCTGCTTCTGTGCCAAGTATCCACAGAGCTCGTCCCTCACACCTCAAATTCTATGAACACCAAACTAATAAAGACCAAAACAAATAGACAAAATACTACATACCTCTATTTTAAGCTATCTACTTAATGTACTTAAATTGTTGGAGGCATAGAAGTACTCCAAATCCATTGTTTTTACTGTGTTCAATGCACTAAATATTTTCAGTTCAACATGTTTTAGTGAGTACTTAGTACACAGTGTTTTTCAGTAAGTACCTAATTTGGGAGCAGAGGTCACAGGGGATGAGAGCTGCACCACTGCAATATAGATGCAGGTCAAAAGCAGACTCTAGGCAGTTCCAATAGTAGCAGTACCTTAACTCAAAGAGGAAACCAAATAAACAGGCGTGTGTGTGTCTTGCAGGAAAGAAGCAATCACTTAAATACATGGGGAGTTAATGAAAACCTAGTGAAAAATTACCCCAAAACTATTGGTACGAAGGGACTGACTTAGTTTAAATACCTCTTTTACAGAATGATTCATTTTTTAATGTGAAAAAAAAGAAAGAAATACACAATATTAAAATTAAATTGTCAATGAGCTTTCAAGTTAAATATGTAGCTATGTATCTGAAAAACAGCTCATTATCATATATCTAAAATTGGTGCACAAAATATTTTTAGTCCATATCTGAACTATATGTCTGAAAGAAAATGATGAAAATTCCTTCTCAAAGGCCAAAAATGAAGCAGCCCTATGAATCTAGAGAGGAGCTCAAAGAGACCCTACAGCTGGCAGCTCCCATGGGGCGTCTACAAATCTTCAGCGATGTGGAGTTGTAATTTCAAAAACCACATGGGACATAAAGACAGGGCATTTGGATAATTGTTGTACTGGAGACACACCCAAAAACCTAAGAGCCTGAATGTGCTACATCCTCCATGAAATGACAAACTAGAAATAAACTGCTTCACAAGAGAGTTCAGCAAGGAAACTTGTCCAGAGTAATCTTGCCTCTGGGTATGTGAGGTGGGGAGAGGAGGTTGGAATGATTGAAATAGTTCCTGAAAATTTCTCGGTAGAAGTCAGTCATTATGTAGCAATTGCAGGTCTGAAATTATAGTAACTGCATGATGCAAGAAAAGAAATTGAGGTGGCCCAATTATAGAAGAGATTCCATGTGGCTGACAGAAATGAGAGCAAATCATCTCTGCTGGAATAGACCCTCAACCCCAGCCTCACAGCTCCTCACAAAGTTTCCACAAACATAGGCTTGCAATGAGAATTTTTTTAAAAAGCCACATGATGACAAGAATACATGAGCAAGGATAAGGAGAATAAATAAATAGAATTAGATACAAAAACATTTCAGATTTTCAGAATGATTAAATATAGAAAAAATAAATATGCTCATAATGTCTAACAAAATGACAAAAGCAATAAAAAATATAATATTCATTGAACACAAAAACTTGGAAAAGGACCAAATAGAAATTCTAGAAATAAAAAAATACATGAAAATACATGAATACTGTAAAATTCACTCCATGGGGAGAGCTTCAGGCTTCTGGTTTGTGACCCGGCATCTGAGAAGCTTGGAAGTCATCACTCTATCTTAATAACAAGTGAAAAGCTGAACATATTGAAAAATAAATAATTCTTCTTGGATCCATCAGAGACGTGATGTCACAGGGCAGATTCCTGCACCCAAGATTGGAAAAACTGATAAGCAAATGCAAAGAAACACAACTTACCGGAGCAGAAAACCCCAGGCAGAAGCTCTTCCAGGAACCAGGGCCAGGGAAACCTGAACTGTAATTGATGAATTCTTGGAGGCTAAGTGTAGAAAAGTCTGATAGAGAAAAACTTCAGGGGACCCAGACACTTTTGTGAGTTTTACCTCCAGGATCTCAGCCAGATTCTCCTAGTTGTCAGAGAAAAATCCGTTCACGATTCTGGCAGATGGAGGGAAAAAGGAGCCATTTTGAAATATTCCATTCTCTTTTTCTAAATAAGAACTACCCTCAAGAGAAGCAATTTTACCAGAGCCTATACTGTTAAGATTTTATGAAGACCTAGCTAACCTAGGGAAATGGAAATACCCAACTCCAGCCCATTCTGGCCTTCCTGCCCCACCTATGGGGGAGAGGAAGAACTGAGACACACTTGAGGAGTTCATGGTTGAGAGGCACAGACTCACTGAAGGACTGAGACCTAATCTGAGGACCATAGAATGTCTCCCTCCCTCTCACACCTCTCCAGCACACTGCTAAAGGCATATTTACAGCAGTTCCTTTTACCCATTACATCATATCCAGCTATCAGGAAAAAAAGTAGAAGGTATATTCAAAGGCAAAAATCATAGTTTGAAAAGACAAAGCAAGCATCAGAATCAGACTTAGATATGGTAAGGATGTTGGAATTATCAGACAAGAAATTTTTTTAAAAATGATGATTAATATACTAAGTGTTCTAATAGATGAAGTAGACAACATGCAAGAACAGATGGGTGATGTAAGCAGAGAGATGAAAATTCTAAGAAAGAACCAAAAAGAAAAGCTAAAAATAAAAAACACTGTGCAGAAATGAAGAAAGTGTTTCATGAGCTCATTAGTAGACTGGACAAGGATATAGACAAAATCTCTGAGCTTGATGATATATCAATAGAAACTCCCAAAACTCTGAAGACAGAAGGAAAAAAGGGGGAGGGGGGAAGGCAAGGTAAAAAAGAACAGAATATCCCAGGATTGTGGGACAACTACAAAAGGTCTAATATACATGTAAAGGCATTACCAAAAGAAGGTGAAAGAGAGACAGAAATGGGAGAAATATTTGAAACAATAATGACTGAGAATTTCCCAAAGCTAATGTCAGACATCAAACCAAATATCCAAGAAGCTGAGAGAACCAAGCAGGATAAATTCCAAAAAAGAAAAAAACTCCACACATCTAGACATATCATATTCAAACTGCAGAAAATCAAAGATAAAAAAATAATGAAAGAAGCCACAGGAAAAATATATCTTACCTATAGAAGAGCAAAGTTAAGAATTACATCTAATTTCTCCTCGGAAACCATGCAAGCAAGAAGAGAGAGGAGTGAAATACTTAAAATGTAAGAAAAAGAAATCACCAACCCAGAATTCTCTACCCTATAGATTATCTTTCAAAAGGGAAGGAGAAATAAAGACTTTCTCAGACAAACTGGAATAAAAATTAGGATAATTTGTTATCAATAGACTTGTCTTGAAAGAAATGTTAAAAAATTCTTTAGAAAGAAGGGAAATAATGTATGTCAGAATCTTGGATCTATATAAAGAAGAGAAAAGCATCAGAGAAGGAATAAGTGAAGATAAAATATAAACTTTCATTTTTCTTAATTGATATGCAAAATAGTTTGTTCAAAATAATAGCAACAATATATTTGATTATGTATACTTATGCATATATCTTATGTATATATACCTTATATATGCTTATATATAAGTGAAATGAATGATAGTAATGATGCAATAGATGAGAGGGAGCAATTAGAATTATTTTATTATAAGGTAGTCAATTAGAACATGGACTTCTATTAGCTATAAATGTAGATTGCAAATTCCAGGGAAACCACTATAAAAAGTAAAGAAGAAGTATAAATGATATTCTAAGAAATGGAGAGAAATGGAAATAGACAAAATGTTCAATTAAAACCACAAATAGCAGAGGTTGCTGGGAAGCTGGCAGTGTAGGAGGACTCTGAACTCACCTCCTCCCACGGACACAGCAAATCTACAGAAAATTGTGAGAAAATTACCTCTGAGAGAGAACTGGAAACTGGATAAAGAGAACCCTCACATCAAGGGACAACACTGACTGAGGTGGAAGAGGCAGAAATACACCTTTGATGAAGAAAAAAACACATTCTAGCTGCAGCACTCCACGGTCAGGAGCCATCTTAAGGTATGAAGCTTTTCCTGGAGGATTGGGGGATCTGAGTGGGAGAGCTATGCCACAATAAGCAGCCTTTGAATTCAGCACAGCTGAGACAAAGGTCACAATATCTGGCTTTACTGGCTATTAAATACAAGGAGGATACCCCCAGAAAAGATAATGAAGATAAGAGAAAGAAAGCCCTGCTCTTAAATGGCCCATGCAGAGATTCACCTATTCCAGAAACCAATGGAAAATCACCAGAAAGAAAGGTACACAGTCCTTTGGTGAAAGAGTCCTTTGATAGGCCCTGGGTGCATCTCAGAGAAGTAGGAGGTGTCTGGGCACCATGCCAGGGACTGAGACATTGGCAGGAGCCATTATTGTGATCTAGTACAGGTGTGCTGACACAAATGCTGGCAGACACCATTGGAGTTCTTCCCCTTCCTGTTAGCACAGGGATCTATCCCACACACTAGAGCACTGATTTAATCTAGCTTAGCCTGGGCAGGCAGCCCACACTAGGGACTGGCCCCACACAACTGGAAGCCCTCAGGCAACTTGTGGGCCCACATAAGTGGGGTGTGTGGGGCCTCTGCAAGAGGGAGAGTGGGCCTGCCTCAGTGGGGCAGGGTATGCATAAAGGGGTGGGCCTGTGTTGCAGAGTGCATGGAACCTCTGCAGTAGGATAAGTGGGTCCTCCTTGGCAGGGTGGGATGTGTGCATGGGGCTGGACTGCATTGACGAGATGTGTGGGCCCATGGGCAGCAGGGCTTGTCAGCTGCACCTGACTTGTGCCACTGGCTTCCTCAAACAGCCACACATGGGATCTGCCTCACCTTCCAAAGCCTGAAAATATTGTGTACTGCCACATCTGGGGCCAGCCCTACCCATCTGCACCCCTGAGAGAGCTGGCAAGGGCCCTGCAGGCCAGAGGCCTACAGCAATTGTGAGTCCTTGAGCGTAGCAACCAGCCACACTGCGGTCTCCTCACTTCACAGCAAAACAGCAGGAGGTATGTGCTACTAGACCTGGCAGACAACTGTGGAGTGGCTCACCCAGCACAATAAAGTGACTGTAGCATCTGTACTCAGCTGAGCCTTACAACAAGGTGGCCTTGGGGCCAGTCTAGCCTACCTGTGAACCCACAGTGAAAGCAACCCCGCCAAAAGAGAAGGTCATATGTAGCCCACACAGGGGACACTCCTGGAACATCTGGAACTGGTGATGAGAGGGAAGCACATTGCTGGGCCTCATAAGGCATCTCTAACAAAAGGCAACATCTCCAAGATTGGGAGATGTAATTGACCTACCTAATACACAGATATAAGCACAAAGAAGTAGGCAAGATGAGGAGACAAAGGAATATGTTCCAAATAAGGGAAAAGGACAGATCATCAGAAAAAGAACTAAAGGAAACAGAGATAAACAATCTACTTGATAAAGAGTACAAACTAATAGTCATAAATATGCTCATTGATCTTAAGAGAAGAATAGATGAACACAGTGAGAATTTTGACAAAGAATTGGAAAATATAAAAAAGAACCAATCAGAAAGGAAAAATACAGTAATGAAAATGAAAAATTCACTAGAGGGAATCAAGAGCAGAGTAGATGACACAGAAGAACAGATCGGGAAACTGGACAAAAGAGTATAGAAAATCAAGATGAACAGAAAAAAGAATTAAGAAGAACAAGGACAATCTAAGGAACCTCTGGGACAACATCAAGCATACTAACATCCATATTATACGTCTCACAGAAGGAGAAGTGAGAGACAAAGTGGCAGAGAATCTATTAGAAGAAATGATAGCTGAAAACTTTCCTAAAATAAGGAAGGAAACAGACATCCAGATACAGGAAGCACAGAGAGTACCAAACAAGGAGAATCCAAAGAGGCCCACACCAAGACACATTATAATTAAAATGTCAAGAATTAAAGACAGAGAGGGAATCCTAAAAGACACAAGAGAAAGGCAACAAGTGACATAAAAAGGAAACCCCATAAGGATATCAGCTGACTTCTCAGCAGAAATCTTACATTCTAGAAGGGACTGGCACAATACATTTAAAGTTCTGAAAGGAAAAACCTACAGCCAAGAATACTCTACCCAGCAAGGGGATCATTCAGAACGCAAGGAGAGGTAAAAAGTTTCCCAGACAAGCAAAAACTAAAGGACTTTATCAACAATAAACTAGCCTTATAAAAAATGTTAAATGCGCATATTTAAGTAGAAAAGAAAAGGCCACAAATAGAAATAAGAAAATTATCATACAAAAAAATATACTGGTAAAGGAAAATATACAATAAAGGTAGCAGATCAACCACCTATAAAGCTAATATGAAGGTCAAAAGACAAAAGTACTAAAATTATCTATTTACATGATAAGAGATTAAGGGATAAACACACAAAACAAAGAAGTTAAATATGATGTCAAAGCCATAAAATGTCAGAGTAGAGGAGTAAAAGTGTAGGGCTTTTGGTAACAACTTAAACTTAATAGACCATCAATGTAATATAGATTGTATTTACGTAGGTTATAATATGTAAACCTCATGGTAATCAGAAACCAGTTACAAATACAGAAATAATTAAGAGAAAGGAACTGAAACATAATGCTAAAGAAACCCATCAAATCACAAAGGAAGAGAGCAAGAGAAGAAGAAAGGAACAGAGAAGAACTACTAAAACATTCAGAAAAAAGTAACAAAGTGGCAATAAGTACATAGGTATCAATAGCTACTTTAAATGTCAATGGACTAAATGCTCCAATCAAAAGACATAAGGTGGCTGACTGGATTAAAAATGAAGACCCATATGCATGCTGCATACATGAGACACAGTTCTGACCTAAAGACACTCACAAGCTGAAAGTGAAGGGATGGAAAAAGATACTGCATGCAAATGGCAAAGAAAAGAAAGCTGGGGTAGCAATACGTATATCAGACAAAATAGACTTTAAAACAAAAACTGTAACAAGAGACAAAGAAGGGTACTACATACTGATAAAGGGAACAATTCAACAAGAGGGCATAACACTTAAAATATCTATGCACCCAACATAGGAGCACCTAAATATATAAAGCAATTATTGACAGACACAAAAGGAGAAATAGACAGTAACACAATAATAGTAGGGGACTTTAACACTCCACTTACACCAATGGATAGATCCTCCAAACAGAAGATCAATAAGGAAACACTGGCCTTAAAGGACACATTAGACCAGATGGACTTAGTAGATATAGACAGAACATTCCATCCAAAACCCACAGAATACACATTCTTTTCAAATGCACATGGAACATTCTCTAGGATTGATCACATATTAGGCCACATAACAAGTCTCAATAAATTTAAGAAGATTGAAATAATACCATGCATCTTTTCTGACCACAAAGGTATGAAACTAGAAATCAACTACAGGAAGAAAACCAGAAAAGCCACAAAAATGTGGAGATTAAACAAAATGCTACTGAAAAACAATTGGGTCAATGAAGAAATCAAAGGAGAAATAAAAAAATTCTTGGAGACAGATGAAAATACAACATGTGAACACCTATGGGATACAGCAAAAGCGGTTCTAAGAGGGAAGTTTATAGCAATTCAGGCCTACCTCAACAGAGAAGAAAAATCCCAAATAAACAATCTAACAGTGCATCTAAAGGTAATGGAAAAAGAAGAACAAACAAAGCCCAAAATCAGCAGAAGGAAGGAAATAATAAAAATGAGAGCAGAAATAAACAAAATAGAGACTGAAAAACAGTAGAAAAAATTAATGAAACCAAGAGCTGGTTCTTTGAAAAGATAAACAAAATTGACAAACCCTTAGCTAAACTCACCAAGAAAGAGAGAGTGAAGGCTCAAATAAATAAAATCAGAAATGAAAGAGGAGAAATTACAATGGACACCTCAGAAATACAAAAGATAAGACAATACTATGAAAAGCTATATGCCAACAAATTGGATAATATAGAAGAAATAAATTCTTAGAAACATACAACCTTCCAAAACTGGACCAAGAAGAAGTAGAGTATTTGAATAGACCGATCACCAGTAAGGAGATCGAAACAGCGATCAAAAACCTCCCAAAAAATAAAAGTCCAGGACCAGATGGCTTCCCTGGTGAATTCTACCAAACATTCAAAGAAGACTTAATACCTATCCTTCTCAAAATCTTCCAAAAAATTGAAGAGGAGGGGAGGCTTCCTAACTCCTTCTACGAAGCCAACATTATCCTCATACCAAAACCGGACAAGGACAACATAAAAAAAGAAAATTACAGGCCAATATCACTGATGAACATCGATGCAAAGATCCTCAACAAAATACTAGGCAAATCAAATACAACAATAACATTAAAAAGATCATACATCATGATCAAGTGGGTTTCATTCCAGGGATGCAGAGATGGTTCAACATCCGCAAATCTATCAATGTGATACACCACATTAACAAAATGAAGAATAAAAATCACATGATCATCTCAATAGACGCAGAGAAAGCATTTGACAAGGTACAACATCCATTTATGATAAAAACTCTAAATAAAATAGGTATAGATGGAAAATACCTCAACATAATAAGGCAATATATGACAAAATCACAGCAAATATCATTCTCAACAGAGAAAAACTCAAAGCTATTCCTCTTAGAACAGGAACCAGACAAGGATGACCACTGTCACCAATATTATTTAACATAGTATTGGAAGTCCTAGCCAGAGCAATCAGACAAGAAAAAGAAATAAAAGGCATCCATATTGGAAAAGAAGAAGTGAAACTGTCACGCTTTGCAGATGACATGATTTTATACATAGAAAACCCTAAAGACTCCACTAAAAATCTTTTAGAAATAATAAATGAATACAGTAAAGTTGCAGAATACATAATCAACATACAAAATCAGTTTGTTTCTATAAACTAACAACAAAATAGCAGAAAGAGAAACTAAGAATACAATCTCATTTATAATTACAACAAAAAAATTAAATACCTAGGAATAAATTTAACCAAAGAGGTGAAAGACCTGTAATACTGAAACCTATGAAACATTGCTGAGAGAAATAGCAGAAAACACAAAGAAATGGAAAGATATTCCATGCTCATGGATTGAAAGAATTAGTATAGTTATAATGTCCATACTTCCTAAAGCAATCTATAGATTCAATACAATCCCTACTAAAGTTCCAATAACATTTTTCACAGAAATAGAACACAGAATCCTAAAATTCATATGGAACAACAAAAGACCCTGAATAGCCAAAAGAATCCTGAGAAAGAAGAACATAGCTGGAGGTATCACACTCCCTGAATTCAAAATATACCACAAATCTCTAGTAACCAAAACAGCATGGGACTGGCACAAAAACAGACACATAGTTCAACTGAACAGATTCAAGAGCCCCAGAATAAACTCATACATCTATGGACAGCTGATTTTCAACACGGAGTCAAGAACATTCAATGGAGAAAGGAAAGTCTCTTCAATAAATGGTGTTTGGAAAATTGGACAGCCACATACAAAAGAATGAAAGTAGGCCATTATCTTACACCAGGCACAAAAATCAATTCCAAATGGATTAAAGACTTGAATGTTAGACTTGAAACCATAAAACTTCTAGAAGAAAACTTAGTATGCTCTTTGATATCAGTCTTAGCAGCCTCTTTTCAAACACCCTGTCTCATCAGGCAAGGCAAACAAAAGGAAAAGTAAACAAATGGGACTACATCAAACTAAAAAGCTTCTGCACAACAAAGGAAACCATTAACAAAATGAAAAGACAACCTAACAATTGGGAGAAGATATTTGCAAACCATATATCTAATAAGGTGTTAATATCCAAAATATACAAACAACTCATACATCTCAACAACAAAAAAACTAACAACACAATCAAAAAATGGGAAAAGGATCTCAACAGACATTTTTCCAAGAAGACATATAGAAGGCCACTCCTCAGAATGCCTATAATTAACACGACAATAAGTTAAAAGTGTTGGAGAGGATGTAGAGAAAATGGAACTCTCAGACACTGCTGGTGGGATTACAAACTGGTGCAGCCACTATGGAAAACAGTATGAAGCTTCCTCAAAAAATTAAGACTAGATCTACCATATGATCCAGCTTTGTACTGCTGGGTATTTATCCAAAGAACACGAAAAGATGAATGCATAAAGATACACACACCCCTATGTTCATTGCAGCATTATTCACAAGAGCCAAGACTTGGAAACAACCTCAGTGTCCATTAATGGATGAATGGATAAAGATGTGGTATACATACACAGCGGAATACTACTCAGCCATAAAAAACATGAAATCTTGCCATTTGCAAGAATATGGATGATCTTGAGGGCATTATGCAAACCAAACAAGTCAGAGGGAGAAAGTCAAATACTGTATGATCTCACTCATAAGTGGAAGATAAAAACAACAACCAAACACATATATGCAGGAATTGGATTGGTGGTTACCAGGGGGGAAGCAGGGAGGGAGGAGGGTGAAAGGGGTGATAGGTCACATGTGTGTGTTAATGGATTGTAGTTAGTCTTTGGGTGGTGAGCATGATGTAGTCTATACAGAAATCAAAATATAATGATGTACACCTGAAATTTACATAATGTTGTAAAGCAATGTTACCTCAACAAAAAATAAATAAATAAAAATAAAACCACAATAGTAGAAAAAGAGTGGAAGAAAAAGATAGAAACAAATCACAAGGGCAACAAATCGAAAACAGTAACAAATATAGTAGATATTAAGCAAACTATGTTAATGATCACTTTGAATGTCAGTGATCTAAATGCCCTTAAATGACAGAGATTGTCCAGGTGAATCAAAAAACACCACCCAACCATGTATTGACTACAAGAAACTCACTATAAATATAAAGACACATAGAGATTAAAAGTAAATGGATGGAAAAAAATATACTATGCTAACATGAATCAAAAGAAAGCAGGAGTAGCTGTGTTAATTTTAGAGCAGAGTTTGAAGCAAGGAAAGTATTCAGAGATAAATAAGGGCATTACATAATGATAAAGGAGTCAATTCTCCAAGAATTCTTAACAATCCTTTGCATCTAAAACAGAGCATCAAACTATGTCAGGCAAAAACTAACAGAACTGCATGGAGAAATAGATGAATCTTCTATCATAATTGGAAACTTTAACATCCCTCTCAGAAACAGACAAATCCAGCAGGCAAAAATGAGTAAATACAACACCTTGCTGAACTCAACACCTTCCTGAACTCAACAACACCGTTAATCAAGTGGATATAATGATCACTTATAGACTATTTCATCTAACAATAGCAAAATACACATTTTTCTGAAGGTCACATGGAATATTCACCAAGGCAAACCACATTGTGGGACATAAAACAGACCTTAACAAATTTAAAAAGTAGAATTCAAACAATGTCTGCTCTCAGATCACAATGGAATTAAACTAGAAATCAATAACAGAAAGATTGCTTGAAAATCCTGAAACGTGGAGAGATTAAACTTACGTCTAAATAATACATGGGTCAAAGAAGAAATGTCAAGAGAAATTTAGAAATGTTTTGAACTAAATGAAAGTAAAAACACAACATAAAAATTTGTGGGTTACAGCAAAAGGAGTACTTAGAAGGAAATTTACAGCATTGAATGCATATACTAGAAGAGAAGAAAGATCTAAAATCAATAGTCTAGGTGTCCACCTAACAAAACTAGAAAGAGAAGAGCAAATTAAGTCCAAAGTAAGCAGAAGAAAAGAAATAATAAAAATTAGAGCAGAAATCAATGAAATTGAAAACAGGAGATCAATGGAGAAAATCAATCAAACCAAACTTGGTTCTTCAAAAACATACTAAAATTGATAAGCCTCTAGCCAAGCTAACTAAGAGAAAAAGAGAGAAGAGACAAATTACTAACATCAGAAGTCAAGGAGGGGACATCGCTACAGATCCTATGAACATTAAAAGGTCATAAAGTAATATTATGAACAAAACTATGCCAACAAGTTTGATACACAAGTTGAAATGAACCAATTCCTTGAAAGACGCAATCTGACAAAACTTGCACAAGAAGAAATAGAGCATTTGCATAGGTCTATATCTGTTAAAGAAATTGAACCCAAAATTAATAACCTTCCAAAACAGAAAGCACCAGGCCAAGATGGGTTCACTGGTGAATTCTACCAAGAATTTAAGGAAGAAATTATACCAATGCTCTCCAATATCTTTCAGAAAATAGTAGCGAGGGAATACGTTCTAACCCAATCTATGAGGATTACTCTTAAACCAAAACCAGACAAAATATTACCTGAAGAGAAAACTGTAGACCAATATCTCTCAGGAATATAGATGCAAAAATCCCCCAAAGATGTTAGCAAATCAAACTCAGCAATGTATAAAAAGAATTATAAACCATGACCAAGAGGGATTTATCTCAAAGATGCAAGATCAGTTGGTTCAACATTCAAAAATGAGTTAATGTATCTATTACATCAACAGGCTAAAGAAAAAAATCACGTGATTCTATCAATAGATGCAGAAAAAGCATTTGACAAAACCCAACACTCATTCATGATACAACTCTCAGTAAACTAGGAATAGAGGGGAGCTTCCTCAAACTGATAAACAACATCTACCAAAAACCCATGGCTAACAGCTAACATCAGTACTCAACAATGAGAAAAGGGAAGCTTTCCCACTAAGATCAGCAATGGGAAAGGATGTTCCCTCCCACCACTCCTTTTAAAACATCGTACTGGAAGTTCTAATTAATGAAATAAGACAAAAACCAGGAAATAAAAAGTATACAGATTGGGAAGAAAGAAATAAAACTGTCTTTGTTCACAGAAAACATTATCGTCTATGTAGAAAATCCAAAATAATCAACAAAAACTCCCGTAACCAATAAATGTAATAAATCTCTGCCTACAGTTCTGGAAAGTGGTAATACAGAAAACTAGGAAATGGTAACATTTGAGGAGAGAATGCCTGATAATTTTCCATAATTGATACTTAAAAGAAGACTTGTAACCAATACAAAATCTGAGAATTTACCACCAAAATCTTTTCTAAAGTAACTTCTAAGAGGTACATTTCAGAAAGAAGGAATATGATCCCAGGACATAGGTTTGTAATTTAAGACAGAATGGTGAGTTAAGAAAAGTCTGAATGTGATTAAATCTAATGAAGGGCTCCCAGTACAGAACAACAATAATAATTTGTGGGCATTAAAAAAGACAGAATTGAATTATTATAAATCTAACGCTTATAAATCTAGGTAAGTTATGCATAGCTAAAGCTCTCTAAAGAAAAATGGTAAACATATTGATTAAATTTAGACTTCACAAAGTTAAGTATGAACATTGTAATTCTTATAACCCCCACAAAAAAATAAAATACTGTGTAACTTCTAAACAAATAGAAGGGAAAAAGTGTAACAATGAAGGAATATATCAGTTAATGCAAAATAATCTTTGTAAGAAAAAAGTGGGGAAAAATACTGCAGGCAATAAAAACAGAAAGCATGAAATGAGGTAACAGAAATAAGTCCAAACTTATCAGAGATCGTGATTAAATGTGAATGGCCTGAATATTTCTGGTACGGAACTAAGATTCTCTGACATTTACACCAATCATAAATATCAGCTAGAAGATGTTGATAGCAGACATAAGTAAAACAACTCTTGGGGTAAATTAATGAGATAGAAAACAAATATAAAGTACATAAAATAAAACAAAACAAATTGCAAAATCAAGTAAGTCAAAAATTGTTTGTGGGGAAATATTAAAGTTGCTAAAAACAAAATTTGGTGAACAAATTGGGGATATAATTGCAAATGAAGCAGAGATTTAAAAAAATATTTCAAGTCAATTGATTTGAAAACTAACATAACACAGAACAATGCCTAGAAAAATATGGTTTACAAAAAAATAAATAGAAAACCTGAGCAATACTATAACCTTTAAAGATATTGAATCAATATTTTAATATATTTCCATAAGGGAAATAGCAGGTCCAAATGACTTTTGCAAATGTATTCTACCATGCATCAAGAGACAAATACTTCTGATTTTACATCAATTATTCTTGGAATCGAAAAGATGGGGAAAATACCCCACTTATGTGATTAGGTTAATATAACTGTGATTCAAAAACTAGAGGACAATATAAGGAAGAAAAAATGTAAACCAATGCTGCAAACAAGATATGAACAAAACAAACATATATATAAAATGTAGACTATGGCATGACCAAGTTAACTTTATTCCAGGAACAAAAGGTTGGGTTAACATTAGAAAAAAAACTGTTAATGTAATTCACCACATTAACAAATTAAAGGAGGAAAACTGTATCATCATCTCAATAAATGCAGAAAAAGCATTTAATAAAGTTCATCAGCCCTGTAGGGAGCCTTGAAGAGAAAGGAATTTCCTTAATCTGATAGAATTATGAAAATGACATAACCTACAGCAAATATCTTACTAAATGCTGAAAGATTAAAACCATTTCCTTTAAATTCATGAACAAGGAGGAAGTCCACTGTCTTACTGTTGTTCAATGTATGCTGGAGGTCCCCTTGAAGGCAATAAGAGAGAAAAAAGAGAAAGAACTAAACATTATGAATATTGTAAAGGAATAAAAAAATCCAATCCTTGATCTTAGATGACATGATTTTATACCTAGAAAACCGAAAATATTATACAGATAAGTTATTAAAACTAATCATGAATTTTAACAAAATTGTTGCATAAAAATCAATTATACAAAATTCAATTGCATTTCTCTACAATAGCTACAAACATCTAGAAAATGTAGTTTTTAAAATACCTTATAGAATAGTGATAAAATAAAAAGTAACCAAGAATAATTCTTTTTAAAAAATGTGCAAGGCCTTGATGAAGTGAATTATAAAGCTGAGGCATTAAATAAAATATATACAAACAAAAAAAGATGATTCTTCTGGATAATGAAACAGTGCTGCAAAATTGTTGAATGCTTCCGAGCTTATCTATAGATCCCTTATGAATCTGGGTTTTCAAGGAATTTGACAAGGTGATTATAAGATGCATATGATAAATGAAGAATGAAATATAGCTAAAACTTTTGGAAATAGGAAGAAGGGAGGACTTGCCCCACCAGGTAGCAAGACATGCTAAAAAGCCTCAGGAATTAAGACAGTGTGATATTGGCACAGGTGTAGACAACACCACATGGAAACAGGATAGCACTGCATATCAGTGGAGAATGGACAAATTGTGCTGAGAC
The DNA here is from genome assembly GCF_021613505.1 of Equus quagga. NCBI lineage: Eukaryota > Metazoa > Chordata > Mammalia > Perissodactyla > Equidae > Equus > Equus quagga. The sequence continues at coordinate 74,343,755 of NC_060269.1, forward strand.
AATTGTGGTATTCGTGTGAAAAAATAAGTGAATTTGAGCCCTATTTCACACATATGCAAAATCAATTTCCTGTTATTCATAGGCTGAAATGCATATATAATAGATTATCTTGATAACCTTGGGACAGGAAAGATGTTTGTGAACAACATGCAAAGAACATATTTATAAACATGTTTGGAAGAAACTAGATTTAAACAAGACATAAAACGTGCAAACTCTAAAGGAAAAGAAAGATAAATTCAACCACATTAAATTAAGGACTTCTGCCCATTAGTTCTGACTCGGCTGTTGTTGTAATAACACGGTATAACAAATCACGTCAAACTGAGTGTCTTAGAACCACAAGCATTGTTTTTCTTGTTCATGGATCTGAGGTCGGCTGCAAGTCAGTTAGGCTTGGTTCCGTCCTTGGAGTTGAGTTGCGACTGCTCCAGGTGTCTTCCTTGGACCAGTGGCTAAAGCTGGGCGTGCGTCATTGTGTCATTGAGAATGACAGGATCATGAGCTGACAAGCTGAACTCCAAAAGCATATTCAATGCCTCTGCTTGCGTCACATCTGCCCATATCCCATTGGCCAAATGAAGGCACTTGGCCAAGCCCATCACCAAGGTGGCAGGTGTCATACTCCCACTACTCTGGAGGTGAGGCACTGTGGCTACATGGCAGAGAGTGTGAACATATCACCCTATTACAGGGGACTCAGTTACAAGAATTGGCACCAATATTCTTATCAGCCACAGATACCTTAAGTCGTATGAAAAGCAAGCTAAAATTTGGGTGAAGATACTTGCCACATACATAACTGACGATGGATTTGTCTCTCAAATATAAAAACATATCTTACAAATCAGTAAGAAGGTAAACAATATGATTTAAAATGGACAAAAGCTAGGAAGAGGCATTTTACAGAAAAGAAAGCATGAAGGTGCAATTAAAAAGAAATGCTCAAATTTATTACAGACCAAGAAACCAAGATAAACGGCATGTCACACTTTCATATTTGTAAAACTTAACAATTCTCACAATACTAAGGGTTGGTAAGAATGTAGAGCAACTGGAACTTTTATACAGTACTGGTGGGAGTCCCAGTGTCCAAATGTCCACCAAATGGTTATTAGATCAATAGGAAACGGTATAGTCTGACAATAAAATATTTGCAGCAGTGGTAATAAATGCACTACATCTCTACATGCCCACATGGGTGAACGTCAAAAATATATTGCCAATTTTTAAAAAAGCAAGTCTCAGAAAAATATAGAGAGCAGATACCATTATATGAAGTTCAAATAAAAGAACAACCAAACAATTATGTTGCTTAGGGGTTATTAATATATCGTAAATTTACAAAGAAAAGCAACAGAGTGATAAACACAAAATTCAGTGAGAGGTGCACATGGGTCTTGAACAGCATTGCGTGTTGTATTTTTTAAACTCTATTGTGAGTATGTGGGTGTTTATCTTATTAGTCTTTACGCTTTTTACATATGTACATTATATATTATTTTGAATATATTAACTTTTATGGTTGAACAAAGTCAAAAATTCTATTATCAAAATAATTAGCATAGTTTTGTTTTCCCTTTGGGCTTCTATTACCTCTTCACAAACCATTATTGAGCCATCTGTGGGTCCTAAACTTGAATCACTCTTGATTCTGTAACATTTCAGTGTTTCCTGTATAGACGCTGTCACTACACTATTGCTCTCTGCTGCTCTGAATCAGGATGAGAAGTACGAGGCATGTGTTCGATTAGTAGGGAATGCTGACACCTTTAGCTGGTTAAATTTAGTGGGGTACCAAGATCAGCTGGATAGAGGGAAATCAAGAAAATATTTTAGAAACAGCAACAATAGGGGCCAGCCCATGGCACAGCGGTGAAGTCTGACATGCTGCACTTCGGTGGCCCAGGTTCCCAGGTTTGGATCCCAGGTGTGGACCTACACCACTCGTCAAGCCATGCTGTGGTGGTAACCCACATACAAAATAGACAAAGACTGGCACAGATCTTGGCACTGGGCAAACCTTCCTTATCAAAAACAAAACAAACCAAAACAAAAAAACCCAGAAACAACAGTTGTAAAACATGTTCTCTATGCCAGCCTGTGTGCTAGGTAATTTACCCTGAAATAACTGGGAAAATGCCCAGAGCAGACCCACAGACTAGGTTCTACTCATAGCCTCACTTTCCAGGATTTCAGCCCAGGGTGGTTAGGTACTTTCTCAGTGTCACACAGCTTTTAAGTGGTGATGACACTGTTTCACATGCCTACTTGTCATCCACCTGCTGGACAGAACTGACTGTAAAACACAGCAGTCACCTCAACTGTCAACGCACGAGAAGTGTGATGGGTTATCACTTGTAAAATATAAACACCAACACTTAAAAGATCTGTGAGTTAGCTGGATACATGGCACGGGGGAACTGTTGGGCCTTTCCGGTGTGGCCGCAGTCTGCCCTGGGCCTCGCTGACCCAGCCTGGTGCCTCGGTGCCTCGCTGCCTCTGCACCTTTATCTTTCCCCCAGAGATCTCTCTGCTTATTCCTATCACCAAAGCATCTCTCTTTAAAATTTTCCACAATTTTGTACAGTTTAAATTAAATTGCTTTCTTGTATTGAAAAGAGAGAGAAAATATAATACAGGAGGGAGAGGACCCTAAATGGTCACAATTGTTTGGTCTGAAGTAACAACCTCTCTAAATAACTGGCTTATTTCAGCTATTCAATTTATCTAATATGGTGACTATTTTTGTCTTCAAGCAAGAAATTTGAACTTTTAAACTCTACCAACTCCATTTAAGTGTGTCTCAAACCAAGGGCTCCAGGTTGTACCCTAGTTTTGGAGGGCCATCTTTTTCTTTTACTTTTTTGCTGAGGAAGATTGTCCCTGAGCTAACATCTGTGCTAATCTTCCTCTGCTTTGTATGTGGGACACTGCCACAGCATGGCTTGATAAGTGGTGAGTAGGTCCACACTCGGAATCTGAACAGGCAAACCCCAGGCTGCCAAAGTGGAGCACGTGACCTTAACCACTATGCCACCAGGCTGGCCTCTGAAGGACCTTTTTTAAAGTTCCTTTAGGTTCCTTTAAAGTTCCTGTAGGTGCACCCCTACATACACGCATCTAAACCATTTACAGATGTCCACGACTTACAATGATTCGAGTTGCAATTTTTCAACTTTGTGATAGTGTGAAAACAATATGCCTTCAATAGAAACTGTACTTCAAATTTTGTATTTTGATCTTTTCCTGGGCTAGCGCTATGCATTACGATCCTCTCTTGTGATGTTGGGCAGTGAGCCTCAGCTCCAAGTCAATCACGTGATCATGAAGGTAAATAACTGATACTCTTGCAACCATTCTGTTTCTCACTTTCAGTACAGTCTTTGATAAATTACGAGACGTTCAACACTTTATTATAAAATAGGCTTTGTGTTCGATGATTTTACCCAACTGTAGGCTACTGTAGGTGTTGTGAGCTCGTCGAAGCTAGGTTAGGCTAAGCTATGATTTTCAGTAGGTTAAGTGTATTAAATGCATTTGAATTATAATATTTTCAATTTATGATAGGTTTAAAGGGACGTAACTCCATCATAAGTTGAGGAAGATGTGTACTAGGAGAATTCATCAAGCGCTAGGACTCTTGTACATTAAGCAGAGCCGATGAAATTGCAATATAACAACTCACTTCACATTCCTACGCAGAGTATATTTTTCCCACTGAAATCGTGGTTTCGGCCTCTGCTTTCCCCCCACCAAACCCTGTCTCAGCACCTTCCCTGACTTTGAGCACTAGCTGAAAGACTTCTATACACACAGGAAGGCTGGGAGATCGCCTTATAACAAACGAAAGAAAGCTGCAAATCTGTCACCAGCAAGGCCCATACTTTAGGCAGAAGCCGTCAGGAGGTACACGAGGCACACTCCAATGGCTCCTGCATAGCCTGGTCCAGCATACGATCAGGCCCATGGTGAAGCCTACAGCCATCACTCAGTAGCTTGCCCTCTCCCAGGTCAATCTACTACATCAGTGCATCTCAATGGGAGGTGATTTTGCCACCCTCCTCCAACCTGCCAGAGGACAAAACTTGGTTGTTGCAAACTGGAGGAAGGGTTGCTATTGGCCTCTATTGAGGAAAGTCCAGGGGTGCTGCTAAACATCCTATAATGCACAGGGCAGCCGCCAGAATAAAGAATGATCTGGGCCAAATGTCAATAGCACTGGAACTGAGAAACCCTGCACTGTATCTCTCTGCTTCTCTTTGTTAAGCTGAGTACAGTGGAAACGGAACTGATGGCCCGCCACGTGTCAGCGCACACAATATCCACTCAGCCCTTCTTCCTGCAAAAAGAGCCCTTGTTTTCTTAAGTATCAGACACGCTTCAGTGGGATGTGGGCCCTCCGATTAGTCTGAGCCAATGATGGGCGCTCTTTCCCCTTGCTCTAGTTTAGGATAGAGGAAAAGTGCAGTCTGTGAATGCGACGTGAGACCGCAGAGGCTGAGATGCTTCTGAGGGAACTGCCCTAAATCTTAGAAGGCCGTGAGCCGTCTGCTTTTCTGGCCTGTAGATGCTGCCGGGCAGGACGTGATACCAGAGCTGGTGCAAATATCTGCAACTGTGAAGGACGTAGATGACACGCTAAAGATGACAGAGCAGAAAAATGGAAAAAACCCTGGATCTTTGATATTGTCACTAAGCTAATGAATGAACATTCAAAAATCAAAACTTTCGAATTTCCATACCCCAAACTTTCCATGTCATAATAGGTTTTCCTTATTGTTTCCTTATTGTTACACGGATTTCTTATTACTTGCTGCTGGCTGCATCCTAATGCATGCCTGTGACCCACTCTGTCTCTTAAGAAAAGAAGTCAGAATACTAAATATCGTTAGTTTTCTTGGTACTATAGAATTCAAGTGAAATACCTTATTGAGAGGCAGCTATGAACTGAAGCTCAACTAGGATCCCGAGAGTCACCACAGCCTGTTCCACTAGGAAAAACCTGGGAAACTTTGCTCTTTCCTGCACTGCTTTGCTCTTTTCTCTGTGGGATGTGCAGTTGTCTATTGTGGCTGACGTCTTTAAGAGCCCCAGCTCAATGAATGACCTCAGAACCACATAAATGGAATCCTTGAGTGAACGACAAAACTTCACAGAAATAGCTCCAGGACTTTTCCTGAGCCTTGTTCACCCTCCCGTCCCTGTCGTCACATTGCTGAACTTCCAGGATGCTGTGCATCAGTTTATACCTAGGAATGATGGTGTAACTATGCTACAGATGTCCCTCCAATTGAATTCACCATCCAATTACCCAACCATCACCCTCTCTCCACGGCCATCCAGCACACTCCATAACGACAGAATCACAAGATCTCCAAACCCTCTGGGCGCCAAGGCCAGTATCAAATCACAGACAAATGTCTCACTATATTTTGCAAGAGCAGAAACCCTATCAGATGCAAATCTTCAGTGCTAAACTCATTGTTTAGTCAATTCCATTTTGATTTATGAAGCAAATGTCTTTATTAAGTATAAATAGGCAGTACTATTAAAATCAACTATAACTATTTACTAGGAAAAAGAATCATTTCTTTGGTTTTAGAGAGAAACTTTGTTCCAAAGAGAAGCCTGAGGAAGCCAAATTTCTATATTCGCAGAGAAGCGGAATTTGGTTGCCGTGCCATCTTTGCAAATACTGTGCTCTACAGTCTCAGATACAATTTTATTTCATTTGTAATCTATGAGTTAGAGAACAGATTCTTGGCATTGTTATCTGCATGACCCAACACATACCGATATTTCCATTTTTCAGTTCCTCAGGGAAGGTAATAATGGTTATCACTGAGTCTGGCTGGCTGAGCCCATCTTCTGAATCCCGGCTTACTGGTATATCTAAGATCTGATTAAAGGTCCCAATGGGAAAAATAGGGGTTGAGAAATCTAACTGCAATGGATTAGTTTCTGAGGATATTAAAGTTGATAACTCTTCCCCCTACTAATTAATAACATCAGAATTTTCCTGCTGTTTCTGAGGGTGGGTTTCCTGGATTAATTCCATGATAATCTGACCCTATTTTAAAGAGACACTATTAACCAAGCAAGCATTTCCACTTTGTTGAACAGTTAAATCTGTGACATTGCAATTGACATTCTCAACCACACTGGAAGAGGCTGCTCAGTAAAATTTCCTTCAATGGACACTTGGCACATATCTCCTGAGCCTATCCTTTGAAAAGCAAAATATGAATACCTGTAGTGCTAATGGGTCTATTACAGCAGTCATTCCGAGGAAACAGTAGAGTTGTGTTACATTACTTGAAATGGTTTTCAGCTACAGCATCCCTAGGGATTTGTAGCGATGAATTAGAAGCTATAGCTCTTGCAAACTCAAATTTTGTAAGTATCTGTGCTAGTCATTTTCTCATGTACCGTGTGTAGTGTAGTTACAGCATTGTGGTAATCAATATTCCTATTTTCAGCATGTTGAATCCACATTTTCAGAACATCATAAACTTATAGGAGCACACCGACAGAATATAATCACTGTATCTAGACGCAACTATTCAGATTAAATAAATTTTTATTAAAGGTCATTAAGTCTGTTCCAAATAGTTTCAGTCCTAAACACTTGGATGGGTAAGCATAGCCAAATTTTACCTCTAATAGGTGTTCAGAGATAAAGCCAACCTGTGAGAATACTGGGACAGAGAGCAGCCCTGGGCTTCAGTGGTTAAGTTCACGAACTCTGCTTCAGTGGCCCGGGGTTCACTGGTTTGGATCCTGGGCATGGACCTAGCACCACTCATCAAGCCACGCTGAGGCGGCGTCCCCCACAGAAGAACTGGGGTGACTTACGGCTAGGACATGCAACTATGTACTGGGGCTTTGGGGAGAAAAGAAAAAAGAAGGGGAAGATTGGCAACAGATGTGAGCTCAGGGCCAATCTTTCTCATCAAAAAGCATTTAAAAAAAGCATATTGAGACATTATTTATCACTGATGCTGGGGTCGGGGGGAAGGCTAGAAGGCTCTTTGTTTATGTTCTTCTTATGTTATGTCTTCAAATGGACAGGGACTTAGGAGAACAGACACAAAGGCAGGCCTTGGAGCTTTTATTTCTTCACTCTGGCATTAAATCATAGCTCAGCAATTATTCTGATTTGTAGGTAGAGATTGACTGATCCAGTTGCAAATGTTTTATGGAATTTGGAATCAAACTAGAAAACCCCTTATAGTGCTTTTTATGCCTAAAATGTCAAAAGATATTTTAAAGAGAAAACTGTGTATAGAATTTCAGCATCTTTTTACATTTTTAAAAAGGAAGTAATTCCCAGAGCTAGATGGGAATGCTATCCTTTCTAGATGAATATTCATATTAAGAAGCTATAGCAGGGGCCAGCCCTGTGGCCAAGTCGTTAAGTTCGTGCACTCCACTTTGGCAGCCCAGGGTTTGGATCCTGGGCATGGACATGGCACTGCTCATTAGGCCATGTTGAGGCGGCATTCCACACGCCACAACTAGAAGGATCCACAACTAAAATATACAGCTATGTACTGGGAGGATTTGGGGAGTTAAAAAAAAAAGAACTATAGCTTATGTTTAGACGGTCAGACATGAGGTGAGTATCACTGTCAAAGTTAAGGACTTTTACCAGAAGTTTGTGTCAAGAAACAAGGCTCGACATGTGTTTAAAGCAGGCTTGCTTTCCAGAGTTCAGAGTACCCAAAAGCCAGAGGGTCTCTGGAGAAGCACGGCAGAAGGGAAAATGCAGCACAGGACCAGGGCATGGGCAGGAGGGGTGTGCTCCAGACCCTGAGGAAGGGCACGCAGGCCTGTGGGGCTGGGAGAGGAGGCAAGAGATTGCTGGAGGGGGATTCTAGGCTGTGATAAAAGCATACATTTTATCCTGGGTGAAATGGGAAGTCATCAGAGGATTTTAAAGAGAAGAGTGAGGTGATCTGACTTAAAATACAAAAAATATATCAAATGTCAAAGGAATTATCAATTATTACCTACCTGAGTATAAAGATTATAAGCTTTCCTGTCACTCAAGTCACTTACTTACACAATAAAAATTAAATTTTGATAGTTGAAAATTACCTATATTCAAATGAAGAGAGGCTTTCCAGAGACACGTGACAAACTCTGTAGAGGCACAGCTGTGAGAGTCTGGGGCTCGGGGCTCCCCTGGTTTGACAAGCTCTTGATACACCAGAAGTTTCTCATGATGCTTTTGGAAGCTTTAAAATATCACTGAGTTTGGCTTTGCTTTCTTATGTTTATCTTCACAGATATCTTGACATCAGAATCTGAAACTGTCACTCTCTTCCACCTAATAAAACCAAGGCAAAATGAAAGTGAGGGAGAAGTAATATCACAAGAAAGATCCATGGAAGGACCACAGGGCGAATCCAACACTGAGAAAAACAGGAAACTCCAGATTCAATTTCTGCTTTATGTCAGAAGACAAGTATGTAGATATCACAGTAAGTAAGGTGAGAATCCAGCAGAAATCTTGCCCTGTCCTCGTCCTGAGCCTCTCCTTGGATGATGCTAGGCAGTCTCTCTGCCTCGGACTCTCGCCTGGAAAAGAGGGTCCTATTTCTCATCCCGTCTCACTGAGGTGCTTATAGAAGTAGACTAATTCACATGGGAGAAGTATTTTGAAGATAAAATGTACTGAATAAATGCTATACATTAGCAGGTGACTGCATATTTCAAAGAATTATTGCAACAAATAACAAAAAGCTGTACTATGACATTTCACTGCCAATTACTTCCTTAACACACTACATTTAAAGTAATAATGTGTGATTATTCAAAATAGGAATAAGTTGTTAGGCACCTGCAATTACGTGAGTTGTCAACTGTTAGAAAGGCTTACTCTTGTCAAACAAACCAGGTGCAATGTTTAAAGTGTTATACCTCAAAGAACTTGAGTAGTTTAAATGCATTATTATTGATGCAATAAGATAATATTAAGTACCAGTGTCAGAAATAATACAGCAATAATCACACGTCTATCTTAATTTTTTGTGTATAATTTCATATTTTTGGGTTACATTTGGGAATGAAGAAAATTCGCTCTGTACCACAACAATGGATTGCAGTGGATTTCGGCATCCTGGGGAATTTCAGCTATAGTTCAAGTGAGAAGAAATGGCCTTTTGTTTAGGAAAATACCTTGGTGGCTGCTTTGGGTATGAAAGAAGTTTTCCTTGCATTGTCTTGAAGGAGAACAAAAGGAGGATGCGCCTGGGGTCCAGAGTAGGGGACGGGATGAAGAGTCAAGAAGAACATCAGAGGAACAGGAAGTAAGTCAGATGTGAGGATCATGCCACAACCAGCTGGAAAGGAAACAGGCCCAGCAACGTGGCAGGAGGGTGTGCTCAGAGGATCTCTTAGTAGGAGGAATCCTTGCAGAATCTTTTGAGAAAAATCTTTCATTTTAAGGTGGTATCTCTGTTATGTGATGGAGGGTATATAACCTTTCCAATAGCTACTGACCCCTGCCCATTAATAACCTCCAGAAAAATACATGCTGTGTACTGTGTGTCCTGTGTGCTTTGGGGGGTCACAGGGAAGGGCTTGTGGTCCATGTTGGTGCTGCTCCTGGATGGAGAGATCAACTCAGCCGCAGAAGGACATGCTAATCAGATTGAGGGGGAATTGGGAATTGGGAGGGATAAATCCTCAAAAATTTCCAAAAGTCATGGGAAAGATACCAGCCTTCCGATGAGCTACAGAAAGGAACCATGAATGATATTTTTACAAATATTAAAGAAAAATTTGACCCCACAATGGTAGCTCAATCTGCTCACAGAATTCTAGGTTACATATACATGGTAGAAATTATCATGACATCATTACCTCTTATGGAAATTATATTTAAAAATACATATTGTTTATGCAAGTAGAGACATAGCTTTCAAAAATTCACTAGAAATAACTTGGTTACTTATAATCTGCTAGATTTGTTTCTCTGAGTATAAACTATTTGTATCCTATTTTGCTTTAAAATTTTGAGATTCAAAAGTTACCTTATTTGACTCTTCCTGGGCCTCGATTTCTTATTTCTTCAATTTTCAATTTCCACTTCCATAATCAAGCTCATCAGCCACAAGAGTAACTAGCACAGCCTCATCACCCCCATCAGCCCTCTGGGGTGCATCATTCTGTCGCCAAAACTCTGTAGAAGCCAATCCTCTGCCACAAAGGTCATTAGATGAGCAGAAAGGGCAATTACACAAAGTAGTTAGAGAATTAAAATGTTTTACCTACCCCAATGCACTCAAGTTACTTATCAGATGACCAGAGAGGGTGACTTAGTGTCACACAGCAGCTGAGAGTTTCGACTCCTGGCTTCGTGCTCTTTTGCAGCATAGCATGCTTCCAGGAGCTGTGTGGTACACCCACACTTCCCCAACTCCATGCTCCCCAGACAGTATGCTGGACCTCAGGGGCCAGTGCAGAGTTCTCTGCTCACATGCATATCACAATGTAGGTTTTGTTTCAAGGTTGGCATTTCTGCATATAGCATCATGCCATTCTTCTGGAAATCGGTATTTCAAGGAAGTATGTGCTTCTCAATGTAACTAAATGATACCAAATAGATCAGATATGTGGCTCTTTTTAAAGACTCCCTTTCGTGATGCTAAATGCAGAAATGTAGTACATGTAGTTTCAAATTCATCTTTGTAAATGACCTATTTATACCATAATATGGTTTAGAAAAATTACCTAACTATGATGGTCGCTGGACTCCATGATGATCCCCAATGATTCTCACCTCCTAGTATTCACTCTTGTGTAGTTCCTTCCTATGTTGCACCCAGGTTTGTCTGTGTGACCCACAGAATAAGGCCAAAGTGATAATATGTACGTTCTGAGATGAGGTTATAAAACACACTGTGGCTTCCATCTTGGTGCCTTCCTCTTACGCTTTTGCTCTTACTCTTGGATCACTTGCTCTGAGGGAAATCACGTCGTGGGCAGACGTATGGAGTGGCACCCATAGCAAAGAACTGAAGTTCCTGCCAACGGCTACTTGAAGGAGCTTGGAAGCAGATCCTCCAGCCCTCATCCAAGTCTTCAGAGATGGCAGCCAACACCAGCAGCTTAAGAGATCTGAGCCACAACCACCCAGCTAAGGCACTCCCAGACCCCTGAACCCCGGAAACTGGTGCCTTAATAAAGATTTGTGGTTTCAAGCTGCTAAGCCTTGGGGTAATTTGTTATATAGCAAAAAATAACAAATATGCTTTCTTATCTCCTTCCTTTGGCAAGTACATGCTAGGACAAAATGAGGCTTTGGCTGGCATGCAGTATGTTATAGTCTTGGGGGCATGTGTGGGTGCATGGCCTCGCTAACCTGTGGTGCCCAAAAGTGGTTTCAAGAAACATCTTAAAGGAATTATTGATGAGAACAAAATAGCCAATTTCAAATCAAGATGCTGCTATCAAATAGGCATGGCAAAGAGATAGGGCAAAGGACAAAATTCAAAAGGAATGGGGGGATGGAGCCTGGAACACTTCCTCTGAGACTTTGAGATTGCCTTATCTGGTTTCTGTGGCCCCTGCAAAGTACATGTTAGAAGATCTTAGAGAGGTTGCTCTGAGCAGATATTAATCTGACATTCAAGGGCTGCCATAGTCAGGACCAATCTCCGGGTTCCTCTTTACCACTAATTCTCTCTCTCACCTTCAAATAAATATAGTCCTTTCTTATCTCTACGTTTTTATGGGAGCCATTACCTTCAGCAGGAGTTCTCCGTCTCCTTCCACTCACATGTCCCCCTGGACTGGACCTGTCTTTTAGGGCCAGCCTGATTTCCTTTCCTCTTTGCAATTTGCCCTGAACAACACAACTCTTAGGGATTGCTCCCCGCTTTTAGTAAGAAATCAGTATCTGTGCCACTAGTATACGGGCTTCATTTTTTGTGCTAATCTCCACAATATATAAACAGTTTCTAGAGGGCAGAAGCCCTCCCTAATACATTATTGTATCTTCTACAAAGATCCTACTACAGTACCATTTATTTGGAAGCAGTATTATAAAAATTGGTTAATCGCCTTCTGTAAGTTTTCTTATTGCAAAATAGGGACCCTTTTATTGTGAGCAGTTTTAAGAGTCAATCAAAAGGAGAAAAAAATCAATTCATCACCCAGCAAAAACCACTCAGTATTTTCAGTGGTAAGTCTCTTTTGCAGGTGTGTGTGTGTGTGTGTGTGTGTGTGTGTGTGTGAAATGGAATCAAACTGATTATGAACTTGCTTGTTTGACAATGAACAGCAAAACTTATTCACTGAATGCCCCATTTTTGGACCTGAACAAAGTCTTGAGATGTAATTTTCTCTATGTAGCTCTCTATTAATACAAGCTACTTGTTTGCCTGTAAAAGCAATATGTCACTTATTTCAGACCCTTTATGGGCTATTTCTATTAAAAGTATCATTATGATTATAAGCTACACTCTCAGTTGGTATGGATTTCAATGTCACGTCACAAACAATACCATCTACTAAAAAGGAAATAAACAACTATCAAAGTATTTCAGTGAGATTCAAATAAAATGGATAAAGTCAACTTGCAGCTCAAAATCCATGTATAGCTGACCCAATTTTCCAATATTCACCATGGGAAGGGTTACTGCTCCCAGAAAACCTGTCTGCTATAACGTTGTCCCACTTAAGGACAGCTCTGGAAAGGACAGGAAATGACAGAACTGCTGCTCGCTTTCCTCTCTCACTTCCCTTGTTTAATCCCTCCTTTTCTATTTAACATTGTCTGGAACGTGGCAAACACTAAAAAATGTTACTACCTATTAAATATGTCTTGTTTTCTCACCCTAATAGCCACACCTATGCATGCATGTGCGCACACACACACACACGCACACATGTTCACCCACTCACTTTCTTTAAACCAAGGAACACAACTTTTACAAGCTCCTTGAGTGTGAGTTCTGTCTGTGTCTCACTCTTGATTATTGCAAATAAGGGTCAGTTACACAATTACTTATGCAGGTGAGTATGAACTTCTCAACTAAAGCCAACAGACTATTTCTGTTTCATAGTAAAATGTTCATCATTTAAAAGAAAGTACAGATTAACGATCACTAGAAGAAAACTATTTGAATTGTCTGGAGATTGGGTATGAATACACAGTCAAAAACTTGTAATTAATATCAAAGATATTTCTTTTTTATTGCAAGTGAAAGGTTGGAATTTGTAGATTCATAATCTAAAGCAGAAAATTGTATTAAAAGCCCTGACATTTGATCTTAATATCCCCCTAGTACTCTCTTAACAACTGTTAAACATGCCATGATCCCGGCTTCTATTATGACTACAAATCCCATCTGAAAATGTAAAGTCCTAATCCCTCAACAGACGCACTACTGGCTCAGGATCCCACAGAGCACGAGGCAGCTTGGACAGGACTGTGTCCCCCTCAGTCACAGTGGCAGCCACACTGTAAATCCCCAACTACATTCTCAACAACGGAACATGGCGGCAGCAACTGTAACATCCCAGCTGCACCTCGGTCGTGACCCTCACTCCTGAACAGCAGGCTGAGCTCTGGGAAGAACTTGGGAAGTAGCAGTTTGATCTTTCCTTCTCTCCTTTCTTTGCCACTTTTTTCCTTCAATATGCCCTCTCCAGAAGCCTCATGCTGTCTTTCCTCTCCCTTACCGAACTATTTACACTAATGAACAAATGACCAAGAATTCTTGAAATGCTCTTTCTCCCAGTATTTGCATTCATTTGGGGCCAAGACTTAAACAATGGAACACATCTATAAAAGTTAAAATTTAAGCATCAGAATTAAATTACTGGTATTTGGGGGACAAAAACTCCTTGAGAACACATCGCATAGCCCCTTAATTAGACCATCCTATTGGCCAATATTGGATTTGAGAGTGAGTGACACATATCTGGTATTCTGTCTTGCATCAGCTGAACAACTCTTACATTCACAGTGCTTGGGTCTGCTTTTCTATCAGCAGAGACTGACCGTAAGAAGGATAGAAAGAGCTGAGGTGGGGAAAAGGGTAAACTTATAAAGACGATAGAGGGTTTTAACAACAATGTCACCTAACCAATTGATTTTTAAAAAGTTACTTATTTTATAAATATGATATTCAAATGAAAATGGAATAATTTTATCAACAATCCCACCACTCTAATAAATCATTCTTTTTTCACATGCGCTAATAGTTCACTTATCAATGTTTATTGAGAACCTTCTATATCTCAAGTGACTTGCCATGCTCCCTTCTAATCCTTGTCATCCTTATCCATGCAGAATCTTTTTTTTTAAAGATTTTATTTTTTTCCTTTTTCTCCCGAAAGCCCCCTGGTACATAGCTGTATATTCTTCATTGTGGGTCATTCTAGTTGTGGCATGTGGGACGCCGCCTCAGCGTGGTTTGATGAGCCGTGCCATGTCCGCGCCCAGGATTTAAACCAACAAAACACTGGGCCGCCTGCAGCAGAGCTCGCGAACTTAACCACTCAGCCACGCGGCCAGCCCCTCCATGCAGAATCTTAATAACTATGATCATAGCATGGATAGAATTTTACTTACTATATCATAAGCATTTTTATGTGCTGCTATTTAGAGATAAGATTTAAATTAGATATATTTTTCAGAAAAACAATCTTTCTTGAGAATAGCCAGGAGAGATGTAGCTGAGAAGTGTGCCTTTCTTGGAATTAACAGGATGCATGATTAATGCCGTGAAAGCCCTTCCTGTAATTCCAAAGTAGTTTACCTGGAAAATTTCCAACAAACATCACCATTTGTGCCCAGTGCAAGAAAGAGGCAGCTTTTATTGGCTTGGAAAGCAGCTAATAGCCCTCTGAGAACTTAATAGGTATAATTCATTTACATACATGACATTAATATGTACTCACAAGGTGTTTTTCAGACTTATCACAAAAGAAGGCTCTAGTGGGAAACCGTGCTCTGTTCCCAGTAAGGCTTCTAGGGGCTTCCCCGCCACGGCTCCAGTGAGCTGTAGACCCAAGGAGAGTGATGGGTTTCCCAGGCCAAAGGCCTTCTCTGTGTACAGTTGTGAGGTGCTAAAGGCTGAGCTTCAGTCTCTATTTTGCTTTCAGATGAAAGCAAGCTGCATAAGGACAGAGAACTTCGAAAGACTGTGAAGTGAGTAGAAGAGGGGCAAGAGTAAGGAAATACAAATATTAAACTACTAAGTTTAAGAATCTTCTAGGTCACCTTCCTATCTGTCTAAAATAAACATGATTCAAAGAGGAAGGTTGAGAAATGTTATTAAAGCTCTCTCCCTCCACCCTTAAAAATATCAGTGGCAATAATACAAATTTTCCTAAATCGGGCTGTGGAGACAAGACGAAGTGTTGTTCTGGGGCAAGCCCAGGGAGGAAAGCAGTCTAACCCAGTGGCAAGTGTCCCTGTTAATATGCTACCATGCCATGGAAATCTTAGTTGATATTAAATGTCTGGCAAGAAATTGAAGAATTGAAAGTCAAGAGTGTGTAGATTCTGTGTGCATGACGGGGGGAGGCAGAAATAGAGGAAGGGTGGTTAAGGATGAAAAGATATTTTCTTTCCTTTTTTTTTGACAGAGAGGTTTAGTTGTGGTAAAAATCCATGAATAATAAATTCTGCTTCCTTCATTATCTTGCCTAGAGCTGATCTGAGCATCCACTCACCTTTCACCTTTTCTTCCCATTGCTCCAGCTAATGCATTTAACTATCCCTCTCATAGTAAGGGGACCAGCCCCCGCTGTGTTATGAGTATCACAGAGTGGTACTCAGGTCACAAGCGTACAACCCCTACTTCCTGTTCCTCCTCTTGGCCTCCACGCCTATTATAGAAGAACTTACCTTAGAACAGAGGGCTTGAAAAACTGTTAAAAATTATTTTTTCTAATTGAGGTGTATTTTGTATGTAACATTATATAAGTTTCAGGTGTACAACAATGTAATTCAATATTTATGTACACTACAAAGTGATCACCACCATAAATCTACTTACCATCCATCACCATAGAATTGACCCCCTTCACCCATTTTGCCCACCGCCAACTCCCTTCCTCTCTGGTAACCACCCATCTGTTCTCTTTATCTATGAGCTTGTTTTTGTTTGGTCATTTGTTTTGTTTTCTAGATTCCACATGTAAGTGAAATCATACAGTATTTGTCTTTCCCCATCCAACTTATTTCACTTAGCGTAATACCCTCAAGTTCCATCCATGTTGTTGCAAATGGCAAGAATTCCTTCCTTTTGTGGCTAAGTAGTATACATCCACTGTGTATGTATACCACATCTTCTTTATCCATCCATCTGTTGATGAGTAGTTAGGTTGTTTCCAAGTCTTGGCTGTTGTGAATAATGCTGCAAAGAACATAGCGGTGCATGTATCGTTTCGAATATTTTTGTATTCGTCAGATAAATACTCAGAAGTAGAATAGCTGGATCAAGTGATAGTTCCATTTTTAATTTTTTGAGGAATCTTCACATTGTTTTCCATAGTGGCTGCACCAATTTACACTTCCACCAACAGTGTATGAGGGTTCCCTTTTCACCACGTCCTCTCCAACACTGGTTATTTCTTGTCTTTTTGATAAGAGCCATTCTAACAGGTGTGAAGATATATCTCATTGTGGTTTTGATTTGCATTTCCCTGATGTTTAGTGATGTTGAGCATCTTTTCATGTGCTGTTGGCCATCTGTATGTCTTCTTTAGAAAAATATCTATTCAGCTCCTCTGCCCATTTTTGAATTGGGTTTTTTGTTATCATTGAGTTGTAAGAGTTCTTTATATAATGTGAATGTTAATTCCTTATGGAATATATGATTTGTAAATATCTTCTCCCATGGTGACTTCTCGTTTTGTTTGTGGTTTCCTTCACTGTGCAGAAGCTTTTTAGTTTTATGTAGTCCCATTTGTTTATTTTGGCTTTTGTTTCCCTTGTCTTTGGAGTCAGATTCAAGAAAACATTGCTAAGACTGATGTCAATGAGTTTACCACCTGTTTTTTTTTTCTAGGAATTTTATAGTTTCAGGTCTTACATTCAAGTCTTCAATCCATTTTGAGTTAATTTTTGTGTGTGGTGTAAGATAGGGGTCCAGTTTCATTCTTTTGCATGTGGCTATTCAGTTTTCCCAACACCATTTATTTAAGAGACTGTCCTTTTCCCATTGTATGTTCTTGGCTCTTTTGTCATAAATTAATTGTCCATATACGTATGGGTTTATTTCTGGGCTCTCCACTCTGTCCCATTCATCTGTGTGTCTGTTTTTATGCCAGTACCATACAGTTTTGATTACTTTAGGTTTGTAATATAGTTTGAAATTAGGGAGCATGATACCTCCAGCCTTGTTATTCTTTCTCAGTGTTGCTTTGGCTATTTAGGATTTGTTGTGGTTCCATAAAAATTTTAGGATTATATGCTGTAGTTCTGTGAAAAATGCCATTGGAATTTTGATAGAAATTGCATTGAAATCATAATTGCTTTGGGTAGTATGGACATTTTAACAGTATTAATTCTTCCAATCCATGAGCACTGAATGTATTTCCATTTATTTGCATCTTCTTCAATTTCTTTCATCAATGCCTTATAATTTTCAGCATAAAGGTCTTTAATTTCCTTGGTTAAATTTATTCCTTGGTATGTTCTTCTTTCTGATACAGTTGTAAATAAGATTGTTTTCTTAATTTCTCTTTCTGATAGTTTTTTATTAGTGTATAGAAATGCCATAGATTTCCGTATGTTGACTTCTTTATCCTACAACTTTACTGAATTCAGGAAAGTGCAAAAATGGCACCTCCCAGGGTCTCCATTCTTGAAGAGAGCTCCAAGAGACCCCTGCCCACTCAGCAGACACTTTACTTTTGCACTGCACCCTGGGGCAAGTGAGCCTGTGCATGAGCCCTTTAAGAGTGAAGTCACAGTTTTCTACAGCCCTTTGGTTCTCCTGGACATACGTCCCATTGGTTTTCAAAGCCAAATATTTGGGGGGGGGGGGGTTCATCTTCCCAGTGCAGGTCCCAAGAGTTGGGGGACCTGAAGCAGGGCTCAAACCCCTGGCTTCTCAGGAAGAAGCTCCATGTTTGTGATACCTCCCCTGCTTGAGAGTCACTGTGTTGGGGTGGGGTTTTGGTGAGACCACATCTCTGCCTCTCCTACCTGTCTCAGTGTGGCCTTTTTATCTTTATTGTGGAAGAGTTGCTCTGCTAGTTTTCAAGTCTTTTTCAGAGAGAATTGTTCTGTACGTAGCTGGAGATCTGGTGTGTCTGTCGGAGGAAGTAAGCTCAAGATCCTCTTATGCTGCCATCTTGAACCACCTCCTGTTAAAAATTGTTAATAGTATTTATTGAGAGCCCACTATGTGCCAGTCTCAGGTTCATTCAATTCCAGATGCCCTGCTCTTGTTCCTGAACTGCATATACTAGTTTTGGTCAATATTTTCTTAAAGTTTATAGGTTTGAAAGAAATTAAGGTGGGGCAGTATAAATTAAAGACATTTCTTTACTCAGGAACTCCTCAGCCACTTAAACTGTGGTAGGCATATTTGTAGATCCAAGAGAAAAGTTGTGAGGAGGATGCCCCAAACTCTTAGCTGATGCTCCTTCTTCATTCTCTCCTCCTCTTCCCCTCCTCTCCCTTCCCTCCTCTCCCCTCCTCTTTCTCTCCCTTTCTTTCTTGTCCCAGGCTTTTGCAGTACTATAACATAAATAATATGCCAAACATATTTAAAAGGTGAAAGTGATCTATACAAATCTATTATACACAAAAGCCAATAAACTATATGAAAATTTCCTAAGACCTATATTTTATGGTCTTTCAATGAACTAAAACAGACAATTTGGTTTTAAAGTTCTTACAGAATGAACAGTATGTTCAAAAAGTAAAAAAAAAAAAAAAGGTCAGTTGTTTCCTCATTTGGCAAAACACATTAAATAACTACCATTAGAATAAAGCAAAATTTGATTAATGAAATAAAGAGACAGACATCTGCCTTGGCATATTACAGATTCACATTATCTAATTTCACCTGAGCTTTCACTGCTGCTTGGCAAATCTTCTTTCCCTGTTGATTTCATAACATATCCCCCAGTCCACCTCTCCCCACTCCATTCCAACTCTCAGCAGATGATTTGACTGCTACTTCACCAAAGAGGGGCGTGTGTCCAGCATAAATTCCTCATTTGCTCTCTCCCTCAGTCTCTCTAAGTCCTACTTGACCAGCTCCTCCCTAATTTGGGCCATTCTGTGCCCTCATTTCACTCCTCCTCACTAGCATCTCCATCTTTCTTTATCCATGTGCTTCTTGAACCCCTGTCTTTAATAGAGTCACGCTTTCTTCCCACATCTTCCCCTCTCCTTTTTTTTCACTTCTGGGAAAAAATATCAAAAGCCCAAGTCATAATCTAAGAAATCTTTTGCCTAAAGCATCACCTAATTTTGTTGTTTGCTGCTTTTCTTATTTTTAATAGAAGTCAGTAGTGGATGTGAACAGTTGGCAAAAAGAAATTTTACCTTTCTATATTTGTTAACCTTGAGGGTCAAAATGAATTTGGGCTCTAAAAATGTTTCACAATTACAAGTCTCAGTTCAAAAATTGAATTGTACAAGAAATCAGGGGTCTAGTTCACTAAGTCCCTGACATTCATCCCAGCCCCATGTAATTCCTTTGTTAGCAGGATTGCTTCTGTGCTTTGGGAGAGTAGGGAAAATTAGACCATTAGTTACCACCTTCTGCGATGTCCCCCATCAGGGATGGACCTCAGTGATTGTCCCACAGGGGTCACAGATGCCTTCTTTCTCATCCCAATGCAAAGGACCCAGTGGGGCTCACTAGAGCTCCTCAGGGCTCCCCTCCAGTCTCTCTCCCTCCCCTCCACCCCCCTCTCATTCTGTATCTGCTGCCCCTGTGGGACACTTTTACGTTCACTCTGATCCTGACTCATGCTATAGTACAGACAACTCATGACATGTCACACACATCTGCCCAGACAAACCACGCAGGCCTTTCCTCTGAGGTCTTGTCATCTCCTTGGATCTACTTGGCAAAAGAGGCACAAGTACCTTCTGCTATTACATCCCCCCAAATTCTTCCCTTCTCAGACACCCACAGTGACTACCCTTCTGGCTTTGCCTTTGCCTCTTCTCCTCACCCTCCAAACCTGAAGCCTTAAGGTGTTGGAAGATTTGTTCTGACTCACCAAACATTCTCTCTACTCTGAGTTCTCTTGGGGGGTAGGACATCTGAAATTTCACTGAGCTTCTGCTGCAAAATTCCTTTCCTAAGGCAACTGATGCTGCAAATTCTAGATGCCTAAACTACTTGTTACTATTACAAAAGATCATCCTGCCACAGTGTCTGGTCCCATTTACTCTAAAACCATCCCTACTGATATATCCAAACACAAGGCTACTCTGGGCCTCACCTCATAGTTGGGCCACCCAGTGTGCAGCCCAAGGCCACAGCCACTCTCCTAGTGTGCTTACCTACAGCTGTCCTCCACTCCTTCCTGTTGGATGGTGCATGATTCCATGGAGGCTGTGCTGGTGCTCCTGCTTCCTGCTGCTATCACTGCTCTGCTCCCTAATACCGATTGCTACAGTGGCTGTTTAGCACTGGAAGCACTGATACCATTGTTGTTCAGAGTGGCCCTCCAGGACTCCAAACAGGATGGCCACGGTGATTCCTGCAAGTCACACTCTCTTGCTTAAGTGGAACAGGCTTCCCACTGACATTGAACAGTCTGACCTATAAGATACCGACCATCAAGATAGCCTAGTTACTATGGTGGACAATTTCCCCAAGAGAAGTAACAATGCTTTCCTAAGAATGCTCCCTACTATTGTTCTTAACCCCACTGCACCTCTTCTTCACAACCCCAAAGTCTATTCCCATCCAGTAGTTAGGGCAAGACTTAGAAAACAAAGTCAAAGCATGACACTCATCTGCTCAAAGCCCTCCAATGGCTCCCCTCAAAAGTGAGAGTAAAAGCCAAATCCTTATGAAAGTCTGCACAGTCCTGTGTGATCCAGTTTCCTACTCTCTTTCCCAATACTCTTCCGTTTTCCTTATTCTGCTGTAATCTCTGTCTTCAACCCTGGTCCTGGAACACACTAGCATGCTCCCACTGGGCCTGTCTCCTTTCCCTCCAATACTCTTTACTCTGATTATCTGCCTGGCTCATCCCCATATTTGTTTCAAATATTTGCTCAGAGAGGAGACATTCTCACAGAAAACCTGCCCTACCCACTCCATTTAAAGCTGCAACCTCCAGCACTCCTTACCCTCTTCTCAGGCTTATTCTTCTCACCAGCACTTACCACCTTCTGGCACACCTCGTGCATTATTTATGGACCATGTTTATTGTCTTTCTCCCTCCACTATGATGTAAGTTCCATGATGACAGGGATTCTTATCAATTTTCATTTCACTTCTCTATTTTCAGCACTCAAAACAATGCTTGGTACATAGTATTCATACAATAAATATTTGTAGAGTGAATGAATGATGCATGATTCCTCAGGAGTTGACTGAGAAGCAAAGGATGTGTGACTCTTCCATTAGGTATCAGCAGAGCTTCTTCACTGAACCTTCCAAAGGGAAGTTCATATCTTTGCATCTTCTCTATCTCAACAAGGGTCTCCCTGTGTGGTAATTCACTCTCCAAAGGAATTCGGGAAATGTTCATCCCCCTTTCCTTTTGTGAAGGATTTGGGCTGGTGCCAGAGTTATTTCTGCCCCACAGATCTTTCATATCTGGCTCAGTAAACCCAAAGACTTCCAAGCAAATAAAGCCATGATGCTCTTTCCTAAATTCCTCCTGTTTCTAGATGAAAATGCTCCTCCTAAGAACATTAGAGTAATAATAGGAAGAAACGCCTTTTGTGGGATGTCCTCTGTCAGGTTCTGTACTAGGTGCTTTATGTATGGTCAATTTAATCCTCAGAGACACCATGTAATGTAGGTATCTCCATTTTACACGTAAACGTGAGGCTCAGAGGAGGAAATAATATTCCATAGTTTACAAAGCTAAGGATCCCATAGCTCAAAAATATTTCAGAGACGTTCTGAGCCCCTGCAATCCCCATGAAGACAATCTATTCTGAAGACACAAATGCCTCTTGTTCCTTCTCATTTCTATACTCTACTAAATTCATACTGGGATCATACTGGGACTACTGGGACTACTTGGTGTCTTCAGTACCTGGCAAATGCCTACCATGTATTTACTGCTAAACAAATATTTATTAAATTCAGTAAAATCAAACTTCATACTATGCAGGAACATTATATTTTGACTGGATGTAATTCACAAAGGTAATTCCTCAGATGCCTTAATATGTCTTGGAATGATAAGTGATTACGAGAAATTTAGACACACGTTAGCCCCCAAGAAAGTGAGAAGAGAAAGAAAGATTTTGGTAAACAATTGCAATTTGATGACAAATGTGTCATCACTGATTTTCAGAAACTAGCAAGAACCACAAAATCCATATATTTTTATCAGCCCTGGAGCAACAGTCCACAGCAACAGATTAGGAACTAATATCCCCATGGAAATGGTCAATATTTCAATCTTTTATTACTGTTATTACAAACGCTCTCTGAAAGAATGTGTCCACCCCAGTCGGCATGAATGAAGAAATTATTATGTGACCAAGTGTTGATGTGACTGATTTCTTTCAGACTTATGTCACTTGACAATGTCTGTTGCATAAAGTTGTTTTTGTCATAGTATAGCCATATTATGCTTATTTACTATATCTCTGCACCATATTCAGACATATTAGAGATCCTAAAACATTCTAAATTTCTACAATACAACAAAATCCTGGTAAATTCCCAGCTATAAATCTTAGTTTTACCTCTACAGTGAATTCAGTGATTTCCATTCTGACCATCTGGAACTAGGCTTAGAATGGTTTTTAAGCAAAAACACCACACTAGCTAAAATAATATTACTAAGACCCATTTCCCATTTGCTTAGAAAACAAATGTCGTCAATCTAAAAGAAAAGAGATTATTTGAGCTGCCATTTAATCACTAACAATTTCATTGTATTACTTACTCTTTTTCACGTCCAGCTGGAGATATTGCCTCTCACTGGGGAATTGTTTCCGCTGGTTGTGGGCTTGGGAAGCCAGGATCCCAGGACCACTCGGCTACTCCAGTATTATGAGAGAAACACAGTGTTTGTTCTGGTCTCCCATATTGCATTCTAATCATCTTTATTTCTTTTGGGGAGACTGCATTGTACTCTCAAAGAGAATCCCATCACTCAAAGTTACTTTCATAGGGATGGGATTTTCAAATAGCTAAATGATGATAGCCTGGCTTCTTACCAGAAAGCTCTACTGAGGGAATAATAATATACATTGTTAGAGAAACAAAAAGTGAACAACACGGACAAACATTCAAAGCAGTGAGGGAAGTACCTCCTCCTTCAACTCCAAAGACCTGAACATGAAGTACATTATTCCTTATCAAACCAGCATAAGAAACAAACTGATTGAACAAAACATTTGAGCAAAACAATTTCAGGGTAAGGCATTTAAATGTGATATCCCCAAAGATCAAATTACTTCATTTTCCAACAAGTTTTTAAAATCGATTGCTTTTAGAATTAATTTCAGAAGTCTGAATTTATAGACCAAGATTAACTGGGAAAAGAGGTGACTACTATCTTGGCCCAAAACTTCTGGGAAAGTTCAAAGCCAAGAGAGTGAATCCAAAACATAAGAAATCCTCTTTAAGATGCAAAAACAGTGTTATGTCTCCTTGTTCGTACTTGTCTGTTTTAAATAAGCCAGAGTCAACCTGGACAATTTCCGGATCAAGTCAGTGTTGCCTGACCATGAGTGATGCACACGTGTTCAGATCTCACTCCAGGGAGGCGCTTCCAGAAAGAGCACAGTCCCTCCCTAAGAGAAGCCTGGTCTCTTCAAGTTCAGAAGATGAATACAGTCCTTTCTGCTACTAGATTTTTGGGATCAGAGCATGTCACAAAACGCTTTGGCATTCTAAGCAAGAAGCCAGCTTTCAAACACTGCTTCTTTCTTACAGGTGTTGAAAGGTGCTACTCCCCAAGCAGTAAACAGCGTTGATTCATTAGCATAATGGTACAGAAAATAGACAACCACGAACTGTGTGAATGGATTATTCTATTGCTGGGAGCTGCGGTAATGAATCATGATTTCCACTCAATACTACGCCCTTCTTTTCATTCTGGGTAGCTTCCCTTCTTGAAGGAAGACATTATGAGGAAGAGACTTTATAAACCAGAACTGGGAAATAATGCCCTTCAGCTTTGACTCAGAAAGTTGGCTTAGGAAATTCAACTACCCATACCAATACTTCAAGGTTGAGTTCAGCATTTTCATTAACTTTGAGCAATCTGTTTTTTGATTCATTTTTAGACAGAATGTAAAGAACTAAAATTTCAAAAAAAAACAAAACAAAACAATTAATGCTAGGATGACCAGAGGTCCCTTTCATAAAATACTTTCTCTTAAAAAGTAATTTTGATCCAAGTCCTAAAGATACACTTTCTGAATATCAAACTTTCCCTTCCTTCCAAATATATGGGCAAGGATTTCTCTTAATTAATTGGACTAGGCTGGGAGAATTTCCCCTTATCAATGATTTAAAAGATTCTTACAGCAAAGACAGGGAAGGAAGAGAACCAAGGCTCTAAGGGCGTTTAGCAGAGACACAGGAGAACCTAATCCGCCCAACAACTTTCTCAGAGCTATAGCATACTCCTCTATTTACATCCCTAAAATCCTTCATTTATACGTTTTTGGGAGGATAACAATTAGCTCAGCCTTTAAGACCTACAGCTCCACCCATGTTCTTATCCAACAGGCAACGGTATAAAGAGAGAGAGGAGGGGTAGGAAAAATACTTTCTGTGAATAAGATAAAGTTTTGTTTTTGTTTTTGGCTTGGTTTGTTTTAACAGAAAAATTTGTACCTAAGCCAAGTCTGAGAGTAGAATGACTGCTGGGAAGGCAGCTGAGAGGCATTAAGGAATCAGTGAGAACTGAATGGATTGAGGCAGGCGCTCTATGTCTTACCTCAGCTCTGCCCCTAACTGACTGTGTGACTTTGGCAAAGCCTCTTGGAGTCCTACTTCTTCATTTTTGATTCCTACACTGAGGAGTTTTGAAGGAGTGAGCCAGTTCCAGTGAGTTTCTCCATTATATGCAAATGTCTAGCTAAAGAAGACAAAGCTAAGGTGAAGACACAGTTCAGTCTCTCACTTAACTTCCAAGAAGCAAAGGAGCCATGCTGGGGAAAATGGCCCTCGTTTGTCCTATCAGTAGCATCACTAGATTCCATCACGAGTTTTCTTAGACACCTGGGAAAGAAAAAGAGGGTCAAGCTATGAAGTTGATTCAAATAAGAATATTTCCTCTGTTAGGCAGAAACACTTAAATGCAGACACATAGCGTGGTTAGTAAAAGTAGATTCTAATCAAGGAGTATAAATAAGAATGGTAACCACGATAAATTGGTAAAAGTTACTTTTACCAAAATGATTACTTTGAGAGATATCCAGGTTTTCCAGTTTTCTTGCAAAGCTTGATAAATCATACCATAGTTTTAAATGTAACATTGAACGATATAGCCAATAGCTGCTATCATAATATCCAACAGGCTTTGAGTCATTGTAATGCATCTGAGATGTGAAAAAGCACTGTTTAATTTATTCTGAGCAATAACTATATAGATAACAAATATGAAATCATTGTTTTCATTTTACAGATGAGGAACAAGATTCACAGAACAGAAGGAGTTTGTCTGAAGTTGCACAGTCATTAAGGAGTGAGCTGGCACCTGAACTGAACCACAGCCTGTCCTCTCAGAAGCTATCCTCCGCTGCCTCCCTGCTTATGTTCAACTCACCTGGTTCAAGATATAGTTCTGTTTTTCAAGAAAAGGAAACATTCATGCCCATTTTATGAAAATTCATGCCCATGATATAAGCCTGTTTCCTCTGCTATTCAAGACTACCTCACCTAGGGGAAGCTATCTAAATTAAATACCAAAAGTTATAATTTGCAAGGGAATCGCAAATTTTATTTTATTTTATTTATTGTTTTTGTGGAAGATTAGCCCTGAGCTAACATCAGCCGCCAATCCTCTTTTTGCTGAGGAAGACTGGCCCTGAGCTGACATCTGTGCCCATCTTCCTCTACTTTACATGCGGAAAGCCCACCACAGCATGGCTTGACAAGTAGTGTGTAGGTCCACACTGGGATCTGAACTGATGAACGCCGGGCCACTGAAGCAGAACTTGCAAACTTAGTGGCTGCGCCACTGGGCTGGCCCTTGGAACTGCAAATGTTATAAGAGCAAGAATGATCAGCCTATCAGATTTCTCTTTGGCAAATTTTTCAAAATATTTCAGCAAACCTGGAGAGTTACATTTCATTCACTGCTTATAAGATAGTAGAAATGGAGTGGAAATGATAGTGTTCTGAAAAGTTAAAGAAAATGGTTAAATATTATTTTTATTTATTGCTTCTTGCATGCAGTTTACATTTAGCGTGCAGGATAATGTTGTGTTTAGTCTATAAACTCCTTTCAAGAAACTTCTCTCATGCATGTGAGTAGCCTCAGACCTAGATTCATCACAAATCTTATTGCAGACCATCAGTTCATTCCCCTTTCATGATAATTCGCTTGGAAAATAATTTCTCTGTCTTGGATAACTGTCTCACCTTATTCAATGACAGCCATTACAACTTAAAACAGTCCTCCACACCTGGCCGTGCTGCTAACTGCATGAATCACACTAGTGGGTTAAAATAAAGTATATTTTTAAAGCACGTGGGATTCAAAATTCTTTCGATCCTCAAATTTGGTGTGCTCTGCATTGTGGTCAATGCAAAACAAAGTTATTAGCTGAGGAAATGAAGATATTTGAGCCTCCTATGTTTCCATTCTTTAATGTTAAAATTGGAACTGAAATTGCAGTAACTGTAGGTACTATCAGATAAAAGTAAACAAATGTCACTAATATGAAAACCAATTCGACATAAGCAACATAATGAAAGTAGAACTGGACTTGAATTCACAATATGTTAGTTCTAAAGAGAAAGCATGATACAATGGAAAGAACATGAACTTTGGAACGTCTGGTCTGAGTCAAAAAAAAGTCCTAACTTGAAAACCTACCAATCTGTTATCTTAATGAAATTACTTAACCTTTCCAAGCCTTAGCCTCCACGTCTGTAAAATGGGATCCATGCTATTTAACTTGCAAAACTTTTATAGAAATTAGACATATTATATATAAAACAATAGCTGATCAAGTCACTTAACATCATTTTCTTTACCTTTCTTGTGTCTACGTAAAACAAATATGGTTAATATCAAAAGATATAATCTTTATGACCCAACTTTGTAAATTCTAAAATTCTGGCAGTGATCGCAATATAAGCTTGCCCTTGGCTGGAGTTTTCAGCTGCTATTACATGAGACACATGAGTACAGATAAAGTGCTTTCCCTTGGAAGAAACACTGACGGCCCGGGTGCTTTCATGGTCCTAGTTTTTTCTCTCAATTGTAGCTTTTAAAAAACTTCCTAATTTCCAAAATATGTGCATCTTCGATAACTAACCGCCGTTATTTGTCTTTCATATGAGGGTGAATACTTCCAAGAGGAAATTAAAATTTCTATGAGCAAGGAAAAGTGAAAAATGTGGTTTAAATTTATGGGCAAGGGGGTTACCTAAAATGAACATCTAGAACAAGATAGACATGCTCACCCTGTACCCCAGCACTGGTCCTGACTAGATCTCTTCACCTGCAGGGCTACCCAAAGAATGTACACACCGCATGCATGAGGAAAGGAAAAGGCATGATCTTTGCACACAGCTCGCTCCCAGTGAGAAGAAATGGGGGAGATATGCATACACAATTTCTGCTACCAAACTCACCCATCAAATAGAGTCATTAAACCATCCTCCACGGAGGATATGTGCAAAGGAGTATAGAGATGCCAGGAGAATTCTAATAATAAATATCTCTCCATGTGAAAGGATATCACGAGAGTAGGAAAGAAACACTCTCTCATCCAACATTAACAAATTCACTAAACCCCTGTTGGGACACATATTTTAGTTGACGAACACAGACAACTTACCAAAAGAATTACCTATTCAACTCCAAAATTTGCAAATTATCTGAAATAAAAATTTACTCAGTATGGTAGATGATTGACATGGTGTTAGAATTAACCATAACAATAACAGTCATCATGACAATCACCACTACCACATACTGAGTCAAGAACTGAGCGGTATCCTCTATCTGTATTACTCAGTGACGTATCTCAGAGCAGGTATTATTTTTCTCATTTAATCTCTCATAGAGTTTAAATAATTCACATAAAATCACATAACTTGTTAGTACATAGTAAAGCCAGAACGTAAATCATCATTTGTCAAAACAAAGCCTATGGTCTAAATATCATGCATATACAAGCTTTTTGTTGTAACAGGACAAACTCCTGTATCCTTGTTCCCCTTCACAGTGGGATACAAAATCAAGTCACAAGTCTTACGATGTTCAGTTTATAAAACTCAGCTTCTATATGTCCAAGCTGCCAGGAAGAACAATCTTTGCTGAGTTTTCCTCTCCAAAGATTCATAAGGATTCCCCCCAAATTAATCATTTGAACGGATGCTTCCGGGATTTACCTGTTGGGCTAAATCAGATGTGCCCATTGGGACCAATCTCTGTCAGAACCGACGTTTAAGCCACACCCCCTGCGGGCCGACCTCACTTCCTCACAGTGTAACTCTAACACGCGTGAGGAGTAGGGCCTCATGTCATTGCTAAAACTCGGGCTGTTCAGCAGTTTGGTGCAAGGCCCTATCCATGCAGCTGCTGATCTTGCAGTGTTTTCTCAGGTGCGGGGAGGATACACCTGTCTTCAGTTCTGTGCTCAGCAGCAAGCGTCCCGTAGGTCCAGCCCCAATGTTATGGGTCTCTATAACTTGAGTGTTTACTTACTCATTTGCATGACTCCTCCTTAGGACATAAGGTGGCCAACAGCTAAGTCAAAGCAGGCTCCAGGTAAGCCACCTAAGGGACCTCAACCTTCCAGCTCAGTTCAGGCAGCAGCCCCATGTTCCTCTTTCTCTTATTTCAGCAGTCTTGTTACTTTCTTTGCCATAAACCTTGTTAAAAGATTCCTGATCTATTCAAAACTTTTTGATAAACTCTCACTTCACAACAAAGTACTTGAGGTCTTTACTCTTTCTTGCGCCAAAGACCTCTACGCTCATAAAACAAGTCTTCATAGCTTTTCACCAAGAACTCCCAGCTCCCCACAGTGATGAGTAGGAAGAAAGGCCATGGCTCCCTTCTGCATGCTGATGGACTAGCTATGTTCAGAAAGACTCTTTCCACAAAATACTCTTTTTCCCCACCTTCTTTCATCTCCCAAACATTGCATCACTCCAAAATAAGTGTGCATCCTGTCTTATCTAAATGCAATCTGCTTAAGTTTTCTCTGATACTGTATGATATATATCATCAGTATATGTTTGCATTGAACCTGTCTTCCCATCTAGTTTGAAAAATAATATCTTTTCTCTAAAATAAATCCTACTATCTAGATCCTTCTCTTTCCTTATTGCTGAGGGAAGTCATTCCTTCTTTCTCTAATTTAATGCACTCCTTCAACCATCTTTTCCTTGTTTGTGTTTTTAGCAATATACTTGTGTTTAACATCGTCTCCCACATGAGCATTTGTACGCAAACTACCACTACTTCTGTGTCAGATTTCTTGAATGCATTGCTTATATCTATACTTATCGCTTTTATTTCCTCACGTTTTCATTTCTTTTTAACTTATTTGCAATCTACTTTCCCTGAATGAAACCTCTATCTCTAGGGCCAAGAATGGCTTTCTTCTCACAAAATCTAACGTTCTTTCCCCAGCATCTTTTCTTCTGTTTCTCCTTATAATAACTGATGTCTATTTTTGATCCTCCATTTTCTCTCGTGGTCTTGAACTTTTTGCCATTTGCTCATATTTTTCTGTCCTGTTTCTATGAGAAACATCATCTGCTTTCCCAGGTTGAATGATGCCCAATTCTCAAATCTCTATCTTAAGCTCTGATTTCTTTGCCAACTTTGAGCCTTTTCCCCCAGCATCAGTCTCACAATTTGAATGCTCCAAACCATGAACTCAGTATGTCTAAGTTGCATTCACAAATTCTGTCCCCATTCCAACTATACACCCAAAGTCCTTGTTTCAAAACGAACATTAAAAATCTTAGATTCATCTTTGATTCTTTTCATTTGTTATATTCAGTCATCAAATTCTGTAAACAGACCCATCAAAATGTCTAAGATGTGTCCTTTCATTTTAATCCAAACTCTCCTAGCTTTTTGTCTGAGTTATTGCTATGGCTTCCCAAGTGGTCAATCTAATTTTGATCTCTTTCTTCTACATCCTGAACACTGTGTTCAGTTTAGTTTTCTAATACATGACAGTCCTATTTTCAGCAAGTAGAAAGTCAAATCAAATTTCTCATCCAGGCTTTTTAGTGTACGAAAAAGTGGCTTCGCTTACCTCTCTAAATGTCTGTTGTTTTGAAACATAAAATTCTCTCTAGTTATGTTTTCTCTCCTCTTCCCAGAATTTTTGCCTAATATTCTCCTCCTGCCACCATCATCCACAAACATTCCATGCTCAGTGTTGTCCCCAAGTTTTTTATAATCCTTTCTTCAGACTGAAATTGTATATCAAAATCCTATCCAAAAGAAATCTCTCCTTCTTCAAACTATTTTTACCTTTACTGCTTCGCTTTCCTCCTGATTTGTTTGAGTTGTTACCCATCCCATGGGCTTTGTACCCATACCAGGTTGCTGGCTAGCCTCCGAAAAAAAAACTATGTGTTCCTTCTCAATTTAAAATATTTAGATCACTGTCCACTTAATTTACAGTCTTACCTATTTAAATTGTGTTTTAGTTATTTGGATGAAATTATGAAAATTGCCTCATTTAAGCACCATTAGCATTCATTCATCGTTCTTTAACTTGTTTATGCTAAAGCATTCTGATTATAATAACTATAATGGCAGTCATTGGGAAGGGGGAACACAAAGCATGAAATGAGACAGTGTATAGTAAACACCTTGAATCATAAACTTCAGAATCGACAGAGCTGCATTTAAATACATAGGCCCATAAAAGTTTAGAGACTAAGGGAAGGCAGTTGGACAGGAATTCCTGGAGCGCATGCTGTGTGCAGTAGTCTAAAGCTTTGAATGGGACAGGGCTCTTGGCTTTGTAGAGTGCAATGATACATCATCAATATTTAAAAAAATTATCTAAAACTTGAAATAAGTCAAGCAGAGGTTGGCATACACTTTAAATATCATATTGAAATATTTGTGTGTGTATGTGTGTGTGAGTGCAATCATAGGTTTTATTTGGTTTTGATTGTATTTTTAATTATTTTGTTGAGGTCATATTGGCTTATCATGTAAATTTCAAGTGTACATTATTATATTTCAGTTTCTGTATAGACTGCATCATGTTCACCACCAATAGTCTAGTTTTATCCATCATCATACATATGTGCCCTTTCACCTGCCTCCCACCCCCTTCCCTTCTGTTAACCAGTAATCTGTTCTCCTTATCTATGTGTTTGTTTGTTTGTTTATCTTACACATATGAGTGAAATCATACAGTATTTGTGTGTCTTTGTCTGACTTATTTCACTTAGAATAATATCTTCAAGGTCCATCCATGTTGTCACAAATGGCACAGTTTTGTCCTTTTTATGGCTGAGTAGTATTCCATTGTATAAATATACCACATTTTCTTTATCCATTCATCTGTCGATGGAATTTGGGTTGCTTCCACATCTTGGCTATTGTGGATAATGCTGCAATGAACAGAGGGATACATATATCTTTTGGAATAATTGATTTCATGTTCTTTGGATAAATACCCAGTAGTGGGATAGATGGATCACATGGTGTTTCTATTTTTGATTTTTGAAGAACTCTCTAAACTGCTTTCTATAGTGGCTGCACCAGTTTGAATTCCCACCAGCAGTGTGTGAGGGTTCCCTTTTCTTCACATCCTCTCCAACACTTTTTATTTCCTGTCTTGTTAACGATAACCATTCTGATAGGTGATATCTCATTTTAGTTTTAATTTGTATTTCCTTAGTAATTAGTGATGTTGAACATCTTTTCACGTGTCTGTTGGCCATCTGTACATCTTCTTTGCAAAAATGTTGTTCATTTCCTCTGCCCAATTTTTGATCCAGCTGTTCATTTTTTTTGTTTTTAAGTTGTATGAGTTCTTTATATATTTTAGAAATTAACCCATTGTCAGATATGATTTGCAAATATTTCCTCCCAGTCTGTGTGTTGTCTTTTTATCTTGTTCATGGTTTCCTTTGTGTCACAGAAGCTTTTTAGACCGATGAGGTCCCATTTGTGTATTTTTTTCTTTTCTCTCCCTTGCCTGAGTTCACATGGTATTCAAAAAGATGCTGCTAAGACTAGTGTCAAATAGCGTACTGCCTTTGTTTTCTTCTAGGAGTTTTATGGTTTCAGGTCTTTAACCCATTTCAAGTGAATTTTGTGTATGGTGTAAGGTAATAGTCTGCTTTGATTCTTTTGCACGTGGCTGTACAGTTTTCCTAACGTGATTTCTTGAAGAGTCTTTCCTTTCTCCACTGTTTGTTCTTGGCTCCTTAGTCAAAGATTAGCTGTCCATAGATGTGTGGTTTTGTTTCTGGCCTCTCAATTGTGTTATATTGATCTGTGTGTCTGTTTTTCTGCCAGCACCATGGAGTTCTGATGACTACAGCTTTGGAGTGTATTTTGAATTCATGGAAAATGATACTTCTAGCTGTTTTCATTATTCTCAAGATTGCTTTGACTATTCTGGGTCTTTTGTTGTTCCATATAAATTTTAGGATTCTTTGTTCTGTTTCCATGAAGAATGTCATTGAGATTCTAATTGGGATTGCATTGAATCTGTAGATTGCTTTAGGTGATATAGATATTTTAGGTATGTTTATTCTTTCAATCCACGAGCATGGAATATCTTTCCATTTCCTTATGTCTTCTTTGTTTTCGTTCAGTAATATCTTATAGTTTTCAGTGTATAGGTCTTTCATCTTTTTGGTTAAATTTACTCCTTGGTTAAATTTACTGCTACTTCATTGTTAGTGTATAGAAACATAACTGATTTTTGTATGTTGGTTTTGTATCCTGTAACTTGGCCATATTCTTTTATTATTGCTAAGTTTTTTAGTGGATTCTTTAGGGTATTCTTAATATAAAATCATGTCGTCTGCAAATAGTGACAGTTTGACTTCTTCCTTTCCAATTTGGATCTCTTTTATTTCTTTTACTTGCCTAATTGCTCTGGCTAAGACTTCCAACTCTATGTTAAGTAAGAGTAGTGAAAGTGGGTATCCTTGTCTCGTTCCTATTCTTAGTGGGGTAGCTTTCAGTTTTTTCCATGAAGAATGATATTAGCTGGGGTTTTGTCATATATGACCTTTTTTATGTTGAGGTATTTTCCTTCTACACCCATTTTATTCAGAATTTTTATCATAAATGGATACTGTATCTTGTCAAATGCTTTCTCTTCATCTATTGAGATGATCATGTGACTTTTACTCTTCATTTTCTGAATGTGGCGTATCACGTTGATTGATTTGTGGATGTTGAGCCATCCCTGCATCCCTGGAATTAATCCCACTTGATCATGGTGTGTGATCTTTTTAATGTGTTGCTGTATTTTATTTGCTAGTATTTTGTTGAGGATTTTTGCATTGATGTTCCTCAGTGACGTTGTCCTGTAACTTTCTTTTTTTCTGTTATCCTTGTTTGGTTTTGGTATCAGGATAATGTTGGCTTCGTAGAAGGAGTTAGGAGGCCTCCCCTCCTCTTCAATTTTTTGGAAGAGTTTGAGAAGGATAGGTATTAAGTCTACTTTGAATGTTTGGTAGAATTCACCAGGGAAGTCATCTGGTCCTGGACTTTTATTTTTTTAGAAGTTTTTGATTGTGGTTTGGATCTCCTTACTGGTGATTGGCATATTCGGAATCTCTATTTCTTCTTGATTCAGTTTTGGAAAGTTGTAACAGCTTAAGAATTTATCCATTTCTTCTAGATTATCCATTTTGTTGGCTTATAACTTTTCGTAGTATTCTCTGATAATCTTTTGGATTTCTGATGTGTTCATCGTAATTTCTCCTCTTTCATTTCTGATTTTATTTATTTGAGCCTTCTCTCTTTTCTTGGTGACTCTAGCTAAAGGTTTGTTAATTTTGTTTAACTTTTCGAAGAACCACCTCTTGCTTCATTGATTTTTTTCTATTTTTTTAAGTCTCTATTTCATTTATTTCTGCTCAGATTTTTATTATTTCCTTCCTTCTACTGATTTGGGGATTTTTTGTTCTTCTTTTTCCAGGTCCTTTAGGTGCACTGTTAGATTGTTTGAGATATTTCTTGTTTGTTGAGGTGGGCCTGTATTGCTATAAACTTCCATCTTAGAGGAGCTTTTGCTGCATTCCATAAATTTTGGCATGTCGTATTTTCATTTTCATTCATCTCCAGGAATTTTTTTATTTCTCCTTTGATTTCTCCATTGACCCAATCATTGTTCAATAGCATTTTGTTTAATCACCACATATTTGTGGCTTTTCTGATTTTCTTCTGTAGTTGATTAGTTTCATACATTTGTGGTCAGAAAAGATGTATGGTATTATTTCAATCTTCTTAAATTTATTTAGACTTGTTTTATGGCTTAATATGTGATCAATGCTGGAGAATGTTCCATGTGCATCTGAAAAGAATATGTAGTCTGTGGTTTTTGAATGGAATATTCTGTATATATCTACTAAGTCCATCTGGTCTAATGTGTCATTTAAGGCCAATGTGTCCTCATTGATTTCTGTTCGGATGATCTATCCATTGGTGTAAGAGGAGTGTTAAAGTCCTATACTATTATTGTGTTCCTGTCTATTTCCTCTTTTATGTCTGTTAATAATTGCTTTATATATTTATATGCTCCTCTGTTGGGTGCATAGAGATTTACAAGTGTTGTATCCTCTTTTTGGATTGTTCCCTTTGTTATTAAGTAGTGCCCTTCTTTGTCGCACATTATAGTTTTTGTTTTACACTCTATTTTGTCTGATATGAGTATTAGTACCCCAGCTTTCTTTTCTTTGCCATTTGCTCAGAGTATCTTCTTCCATCCCTTCACTTTCAGTTTGTGAATGTCTTTAGATCTGAAGTGTGTCTTGTATGCAGCATATATAGGTCTTGTTTTTTTAATCCAATCAGCCACCCTATGCCTTTTGATTGGAGCATTTAGTCCATTGACATTTAAAGTAACTATTGATAAGTATGTACTTATTGCCATTTTGTTACTTTTTTTCTGGCTGTTTTAGAAGATCTTCTCTGCTCCTTCTTCTCTGAATCTCTTCCCTTGTGGTTTGATGGCTTTCTTTAGCATTATGTTTCAGTTCCTTTCTCTTAATTATTCCTGTATCTGTAACTGGTTTCTGGTTTGTGATTACCATGAGGTTTATATACAAGCATCTACATATATAACAATGTATATTGAGTTGATGGTCTCTTTAAGTTTGACCTCTTTTTAAAAGCTCTACTCTTTTACTCCCCTGCTCCCACATTTTATGTTTTTGATATCATATCTAACCCCTGTGTGTGTGTGTGTGTGTGTGTCCATTACCCACTTATCATGGTACTTATCAGATACTTTTGTCTTCTGACCTTCATTGGATCTTTGTAGGTGGTTGATCTGCTATGTTTACTGTATTTTTGCCTTTACCAGTGATTTTATTGCCCTTTTTTGTTCATAATTTTCTTATTCCTATTTGTTGTCTTCTCTATCCTGATTAAATAAGTCTCTTCAACATTTCTTGTAAAACTAGTGTCTTGGTGATAAACTCCTTTAATTTTTGCATGTCTTGGAAACTCTTTATCTCTCCTTCCATTCTGAATGATAACCTTGCTGAGTAGAGTGTTCTTGGCTGCAAGTTCTTTCATTTCAGTACTTTAAATATATTGTGCTACTCCCTTCTAGCCTGTAAGATTTTCTGCTGAGAAGTCAGCTGATAGCCTTATGGGGTCTCCTTTGTATGTCACTTGTTGCCTTTCTCTTGTGGCTTTTAGGATTCTCTCTTTCTCTTTAATTCTTGACATTTTAATTATAATGTGTCTTGGTGTGGGCCTCTTTGGGTTTATCTTGTTTGGTGCTCTCTGTGCTTCCTATACCTGGATGTCTGCTTCCTTCCTTAGGTTAGGAAAGTTTTCAGCTATTATTTCTTCAAATAGATTCTTTGCCCCTTTGTCTCTCTCTTCTCCTTCTGAGACATTTACAATATGAATGTTAGTGCACCTGATGTTGTCCCAGAGTTCCCTTAGACAGTTCTCATTCTTTTTAATTCTTTTTTCTTTTATCTGTTCAGCTTGGGCTATTTCCTCTAGTCTTTCATCCAGGTTGCTCATCCATTCTTCTGTAACATCTACTCTGTGATCGAGTCCCTCTAGTGAAGTTTTCATTTCCAGCATTGTATTCTTCATTTCTGATTTGTTCTTTTTTATATTTTCCAGTTCTTTGTTGACATTCTCTCTTAGTACATCCATTCTTCTCTCAAGATCAGTGAGGATCCTTATGACTTTTTGTTTGAAGGTTTTGCAAGATAGATTGTTTATTTCTGTTTTACTTAGTTATTTTTCTGAGGTTTTGTCTTTTTCTCTTGCTTGGAACATATTCCTTTGCCTCCTCATTTTGCCTCTTTCTCTGTGCTTATATCTATGGATTAGGTAGGTTGGCTACATCTCCTGATCTTGAATTGATTGTCTTATGTAAGGGATGCCTTATGAGGCCCAGCAGTGTGCTTCTTTCTCATCACCAGTTCCAAATGTTACAGGAGTGACCCCTGTGTGGGCTACATGTGTCCATCTGTTGTGGCAGGGTTCTCTTGCTGCAGGTGCCCAGAGCAGCTAGGATACCCCCTGGCTGGCTGTTGTAATTCTCAGCTGCATGTGGCTACTACAGACCCTTCAGTCACTCTATCATGT
The DNA here is from genome assembly GCF_021613505.1 of Equus quagga. NCBI lineage: Eukaryota > Metazoa > Chordata > Mammalia > Perissodactyla > Equidae > Equus > Equus quagga. Next base: position 74,380,883 of record NC_060269.1, read on the forward strand.
TCAGGGGAGCCCCAGCACAATTGGCTGCAAGGTCTAATAGCACATTCCTGTTGCATTAGTGAGTAGGCCCTCATTGTGGCTGGTTGCTAGGCTCAAGGACTTACAATTGCTTTAGGCCTCTGGCCTGAAAGGCTGTTGTCAGCTCTCTCAGAATTGCAGCTGAGTAGGGCTGGCTTCAGGCATGGGAGCACCCAATTGTTTCAGGCTTTGGAAGGTGGGGTTAATTCCCTATGTGGCTATTTGAGAAGCACAAGTCTTCTGCAGCTGACAAGCCCCATGGGCCACAGGGCTACACATACCATCCACACAGTCCTGGCCCATGTCACGTTAAGCCCCTGAAGTGGAATCAGTTGCCCCACTGCATAGGCCCCCAACATTCTGCCAATGCACAAAACACTCCACCCATGCCTCATGCATGCCCTGCCCTGCAGTGGTAGATCTTCTCTCCTGCCTACAGAGGATCCAGGCATCCCCCCCATGCAGGCCCACAAGTTGCCCAAGAGTTTGCTGATGGGTGGGGCCAGTCCCTAAGGCAGGGTGCCTGCCCTGGCTGAGCTGGATTAAATTGGATCTCTAGTGGGCAGGGCAGTTCCTGGGCTAACAGAACAGGGAAAGAACTCCAAGGACATCTGCCAGGGTCTGTGTCAGCACACCTGCACTTGGTCACAGTAATGGCTGCTGCCAATGTGTCAGTCCCTGGAGAGGTCTCACCTCTCACAAAGATGCACCTAGAGCCTATCAGGTGAGTCTCTTTTCAAGAAAGGACTGTGTACCTTTCTTTCTGGTGATTTTACGTTGCTTTCCAAAATGGGTGAATTTGTGCGTAGGCCCTTTAAGTGCAAGTTTTTTTCAGCTTATATCCAACAGGTTTTCTAAGGGTATTCCCCATTGCAGTTAATAGCCAGCAAAGCCAGGTATTATGACATTCATCTCAGTTGTGCTGAGTCTGAAGGGTCCCTGCTCCTCCAAGGAAGGCTGCATACCTTAGGGTGACTCCTGGCCAGCCATGAAGATCTGTGGCTCACGACAGTGGCTTTTTTCTCTCCAGAAAGGAATTTCTGCCTCTCCCACCTTGGTCAAGACTGTCCTTTGTTGTGGGGGTTCTTTTTATCCAATTTTCAGTTCTCCCTCCAGGGTAATTGTTCCAAGCATAGTTGTAAATTGGTTGTGCCCATGGGAGGAGGTAAGTTTAGAGTCATCCTATGCTGCCATCCTGACACCCACCATCAGTGTGCTTTTTGAGACCTCAGGTCAGGGCACCGTGCTCCTGCTGGTGAAATCCACATTTGGTTGCTGTTCCCTCTGCTGGAAACACCAGCACCACTCTGTATCCTGAGGCCTCAGGACACACACTCCATCTGCCACCACTAGGGGCATGGGCCAAGCCTGACTGAGTGTCACCACTGTTCATGCAACCTCTTGTCACTGGCAGTGTGCTGGCATGCTTTGAATCCTCTGGATAGGGTAGCCCACCACTGCCAGGGAAATTCATGCCTTGGATGTTGTCCCCACTGCTGGAAAGAATGGTGCCACTGCCAGGGAAGCAGGAGGGGCCCAGTTGTTCTGCTCTGTGCCCTAAAGCCTCAGGATGTGTGCACCACTGACCACCACTGAGGAGGTCGGCAGGCACCACAGCCTCTGGTCACCGGCACTTACACATGCTGGTGTTCACTGAAACCTCGGATTAGGGCACCCAGTCCTGCAAGGGAAGTTCATGCCTTGGATGTTGTCCCTGCTGCTAGAAAGATAAGTTCCACTGCTGGGGGAGGTGGAGAGAGCTCGGTGGCCAGTTCCACTCTATGTCTTGAATCCTCAGGATGTGTGTGCCACCCGCCATGTGTGGGGAGAGGGCAGGTGCCAAGCCACAACTGCTGTGTTTGCCTTTGCAGTATGTGGTCACTAGCATGTGTGCCGGCTAGAGGATCCACATCCTGGATCACTGCTGCTGGGGGCCGGGGAGGGGGCTGCTTCCTTAGTTCCACTGCCTCCTGGAGGTCCAGGCGGCACTCCTTCAGCTGGATAGGTGCATGGATCACTCGGGTGGTCTCGTGGGCTGTGCAGGAGGTCCATTTTTGGTCACCCAATGTCTGACTGGTTGTAACTTAGAGGAGAGACAAAGGGAACGACTCACTGCACCATGTTGCTGACATTGCCCGGAACATTTTTTTAAAGGCCCAACTAAGGATTATTTAATTATCTAGGTTAATGTATCTTTGTTTAACTTGCTATTTATATGTGAATAAAAATTCAGTTATTGTGAAGTTACATGATTTCTGTTTAGCAGAAAAGATAACCCACAAAGGTTACAGTTTCATTGTCTTCTGGGACATTAGCCATTTTTTATGGCTAACCTAGCAATCTCCTTTTAATTTAATTTTCTTTAAATGATATTGTAATGAGTTATTCTAATGGACAAATCTATGTTCATTCTATATCTGCATGACAGTGAGAACTAAACCAACATAACTTCCAATCCTTTTGCTAAACACTTAAAGGATGAGGCATACTTTTCCATCCCTACATTAAACTGGGACCAAGTTAAAAAAAATTATCTGCCTGCTCAATGAAATGTATTTGCTCTTAAAATATAAGACCATAAACCAATGAAAAAAGCATACATATTAAGACTAATAGCTTGCTTATCAAGATTTGCTTCAAACCCTTGCTTTGCTAGCTTTAGTAATCCAAAGCTATTACATATAAACCCTGCTCAATCCTGGCAGTTCCTTGTCAGAAATCTCATCCTAAAATTACCCTACTCAGGGCCTAAAACTCTAAAAACAGTCTTACTTAATTTCCCCTATTTTAAGACCCCACTGCTGAATTTTCCAAAATATCACCAAGCAACAAATTAATAAAGCTAAGTTTATCAAAACTCACTACAGTAAAGCAGAATACCATGTTAGCAGTGTCTCAGAAGAGGGGAAAGAGGGGGAAAGATTTATGGAGTCTTGGCTCAAGTGGTTTAAGGTGAATCTTTCAAGGTTTTCTAAGGAGAGGAATGTACCAGGAATGGGAAAAATTTGTAATAGTTTGGGGTTGGTTGATGCAGTGAGGTGAAAGTCTCAAAGTGACTCTTCATAAATACATTGTTATTTGATAAGTGAGCTGTTTACCCAGATGAGCAGATTGTTATCTCAGAAAAATTGATTTACATGAATTTCCTGAAGTAAACAGTGAAAGTATTTACTGATTTATAGTCTCATCTTTTCTGAATAAAGATTTATTAGGATGAAGTTAGGTTGGCACAGGTTGTCTCAGTTCTTAGTGCCAATAGCTAAGTCTTGTTGATGTAGATTGTCTTCTTTCTCACGAAGACTCAGTTAAGTTGGTAATCTTCCTCACTGCAATAAGCCTAACAAACATAGCTTTGCTAGCTCAGTACGTTATTCTTTTGGTCTTGGAGTAATTAACAGTCAACAAGAGTTACATTTTTAACCTGTAGAAAAATATTCTTTGACATCTAGGTCAAGCTTAAATAGTTCAACTTTAAATAGTTGGTCAACAATCGCTGAAAGAAAAGACATCTTATGACATAAAATATAATAAAAATATTTTATTAAAAAGTGAGGGCGCTACATATTTTTATTTGGTTCTCTAAAAATGTCATAATTGAAATACTTCTATCATTTTAACAGCAAAGTTTAGCTCCTTTATGTACGTAGTATATGCCAGAGGTTTAAGCTTACAAAGAACATCCACAGAATCCCATAAGAATGTCATGAGGAAAGAGTCGCATTGTTGTGATGGTTAATTTTATGTGTCAGCTTGACTGGGCTAACAGATGCCCAGATAGCTGATAAAACATTACTTTTAGATGTTTCTGTGGAAGGGACCAACATTTGAATCAGTAGACTGAGTAAAGGAGATCTCCCTCACCAGTGCAGGTAGGCACCAGCCAATCCACTGAAAAGGCAGTGGAAAGGCAAACTTGTTCTCCGCTTGAGCTGGCACATCCATCTTCTCCTGCCCTCAGACATTAGCACTCCTGGTCCCCAGATCTTCAGATTCAGACATGTGCTTACACCACAGGCCCCCTGGTTCTTGGGCCCCGGACGCTCCACACTTATTTCTAACAATTCCCATCATTGGTTCCCGGTGTTCTCAGGTCTTCGGGTTTGAACTGGAAATACACCATCAGCCTTCCTGGGCCTCTAGCTTGCAAATAGCAGATCACGGGACTTCTAGCCTCCATAACCATGTGAGCCAATCCCATATAATAAATTTCTATTTATCTATACATCTATCTATCCATCTATATGCTATTGGTTCTGTTTCCCTGGAGCATGCTGATTAATACAATTGTCAAACAAATTCGATAAATGATCATTCTGTTGTAGACACACAGTTCACATTAACACATAAAAAGAACTGAGCAGCTTTGTATTAAAGGACTAGTTTAAATTTTACATAGCATTTCCAAAATTTATTTGACCACAGAACTCTCTATCTTTATAAGCTTTAATTTTGACCTACAGGACTGGGTTCAAATAACATTTGGGGGAAAATAAGTGGTGATCTTGAACTTGTTCTCACTCCTGTTATAATGTGAGTTCAGAGGCGTAGACACAAAGTTGCTACTGCAAGCCATACACACAATACCTACTGAAATACTTGATGACAATTATGAGTGCTTTAATAAGTAATTGACTCAGAACTAACGCTATCCTCTAAAATATCTAATAATACAATAAATCCAAATATTTTATTTTTCATTATTTTCATCACTATTGGTTTACTTTTGCTCACTTTTTTTCCTCATATGAAGTTCTACCTACATCTTGTGTTTATAAAATTCAACGGAGAATATTTTATGGCCAGTGATTTTTTTTTTTTTTTTTTGTAGATTGGCACCTGAGCTAACGACTGTTGCCAGTCTTCTTCTGTTTTTTTCTGCTTTTTATCCCCAAGTCCCCCCAGTACATAGGTGTATATTTTAGTTATGGGTCCTTCTAGTTGTGGCATGTGGGATGCCGCCTGAGCATGGCCTGACGAGTGGGGCCATGTCCGCACCCAGGACCCAAACCAGTTAAACCCTGGGCCGCCAAAGCGGAGCCGGTGAACTTAACCACTCGGCCGCGGGGTGGGCCCCAAGGGCCAATCATTTTTTAAAGTAAGTCATTTATCTGAAATAGTTATTAAATGGCCTTTTTCTACTACTTTCTGTTGAATTATATCTTGCTAAAACTTCATAACTAAAAAACATAAAGTGCATTGGAAATTAAAACTCATGGCATTTCATTATAAACTGTCGCATTGAAAATAATCAAGAAGTTTTATAGTTTTTGGGTAATCTATACTCCACAATTGTTTTTAATGATTCTCAATAATTTTAAAAGAAAGTTGGAATTGTAGCTCCCATTTGTTATCCCATAGAATACCAAACCAGTAGGAATTTTTCAACGTTTTGAAGTTATTCCAGATTTTAGAGGTGCTGAGACATTGATATTTTCACTTCCTAATATGCCTGTAAACGTGGTTTTTTAGAATACCATAAATGAGGTACTAGGAAAGTACAAGTTTTGTTTATTAAAATAATTTCATAAGGATAACAACAAATAGGCTTTCCTGGCATTTTTAATTTGGGAACTGCTTTTTATGGGATCAGGCCTCTGCCCCTCTTTTTAGAAAGCATTAATATTCTAATGCTTTATAAGCACCATGAATTGTACTCGAGTAGAAATGGGTGAAAATAATCAACAGAAGGAGCTGAAATCTTAGCAAACCCTGGAGGCGATTCCTTGGGCCTCAAAAGTCAGCACCACCTTCAGCGCAAGTCAGATTTTCGACTGAGGTTGCCATGTCGTTACAGAAGCCTTTTTATAAATGCTGCTAACATTGCTACCCACTTCCCAAAAGGACCTGTGGCTTATCTGACCAAGAAAGCAGCTGTGCAGAACACAAACAGCAAAGGAAGCTAGTTTACTCCCAGAGCGCTTCAGGGAACGACATGTAAAAAGAGAGAAAACACACACAGACACACAGAACTTCCCAGCGCTTATTGTGCCTTATAAACTTTGAATACAAATTGAGTACTCAAAGGAAAAAGACTCAAAAATGTTTAATTGTTCTAATTTTTTCATGGAGAGCAGGGTGTGAATCTATTTGCAGCGTATTTCAAAACCTCACAACACCTACTGAATGTTTCTTTTCCAGTTGATTGGTTTGGTTTTGCTTTTGCCTTTCTCCACTTAAAAAGTCTGGGCAGTGACTAATAAAGGAGGCGATTTCACTGGAATTTGGATGAGGTTTTTCAAAAAGGCACATAGACACATCAGAGTTTCTAAGAGCTACAACAGCGGCTCTTCCTCTCAGGCATAACAGGAACTCATAATTAGTTAACTGTTAATCAGGAAGGAGAGCTCATTCTCTCAGTCCCCTAAGTGAGTTTTATGCTTTAGGCTGTTTCTTGCCTGTCAAGAAGTGTGGAAGGCAAGGTCCAGGAAGGCAGCAAAGGAGTAAGCACTTTCTTATTGGGACCTAAATCACTTAGTGTGTCCTTTAAAACAGTGGACTTAAAGCATTCTAAGAGCATTGTATCAAGTTAGAGCAAAGGCTATGTGATACTAAATAGAGTAGAAAAATGACACGGAGGTGCACAAATGTGAAGTTGCCAAAAGCAAGATGGCTTACAAGAGACACAGGATGTCCGTAAATACAGGTGGTGATACAGCAAATTCCCACTTCTCGCTGGCCTCGCCCTGCACTCCCCATTTGAAATGGACATTTTAGAACAGAAAGTTGTCAGCACCAATGCCCTCTTAGCATGAAACTGCAGCACCTCCAAATCCAGGACGTAACAAGCCTAGACTTTTCTTAAAATAAGCTCTGAGAAGAGACTTGTCTCATATTTGCCCAACATGAGAAGATGCGTGCTGGCAAGATCAAGTGTGAATTCATTGCATCTACAAGTCCTTTAATCTGGATGAATAAGGCTACAGAAGAACAGTTTTTGTTTGCTTATTTTAATGATTGAATAGTGATTGAATAATAATAATGAGTGAATAATTGAAAAAGTTAAAAACTCATTTATCTGGCGTAGTCAGAGGTAAGACTTTCTAAATAAGCAAATTTTACAAATAGTTTTTGATTCAATCTTTTAATTTTTCTTCACAATTTTAATTGGAAATACTGCTAAAATGATTATATGTTTCCCAGCTTACTAAAGAAATAAACCTAACCTTTTGTGGGTGACTCAAATTTATTCTTTTTTTTTAAAGATTTTATTTTTTATTTTTTTTCCTCTTTCTCCCCCAAGCTTTCCAGTACATAGTTGTATATTCTTCGTTGTGAGTCTTTCTAGTTGTGGTATGTGGGATGCTGCCTCAGCGTGGTTTGATGAGCAGTGCCATGTCCGCGCCCAGGATTCGAACCAACGAAACACTGGGCCGCATGCAGGAGAGCACGCGAACTTAACCACTCGGCCACAGGGCCAGCCCCTCAAATTTATTCTTAAAAGCAGCAGTTATAATACAGTACTGGAAAAATAATATGACCCTTGGTACTACTGAAGCAGGCAAGATCATTACTCCTGAACTGAATGGGTCAAGACTGATTTCTTTTTATTTATGATGACTATTTCCCTCCTGTTCTCCCTTTGATCAGTCTATTTGCTCTCACGTTCTGCACTCACTCACAGGCCCTTTCCTTTTCTTCTCCCTGTGTTTACCCCTTCTAATGTGAAGCTTATCAAAGCTGTCAGAATGTTGTCTGTATTAAAAAACAGAACAAAACAAAACAAAACAAAAATCATGTGTTATGAACGAAGGGGTGAGGAGTTCCTCTATGAATAAAGTAAAAAGGTCCACAAGCTTAGGCCCAAGTACATGGCTTTTATCCCATGCAGGTCTTTTCATTTTTTTTAATTCAATCTGGTTTTTCATCTGTGTTCACTAGTTAAGTAATGTACCAGATAAGCTACTTTCAGACTCATGAGTTATTATTATCTCTATAAAAAAAGAAGCGGAATCTTATATACTCATTGCATTTTATATGCTGTATATAGATTCTTATGACAGTTTAAATCTCTCTTAAATAAAAAAATCAGTGGAGATAAATGTATATATTAAACTCATTAATAGATATATTTAACATTTTTTCCTGATCTCTTATCAGAGAAGATCAGATATCTCTTACTAAGAAAGCTGGTTTACTTGTCATATAGAAGGCTCCTATAAATGTCATCAATATTTATTGAATGAATAGATGATATGCTGATATTTTATGCATATATACACACATATATATATCATTTGCCATAGGTGGGCAGTTTTAACTAGAATATAATCCTAAGAATTCCTTATTATGATGATGATGACATTCCTGTTAAGTAGAATACAAAACCAGGGTTTTCTCTATTTGATTCCTTCATGTCAAAGAATGGAGATGCCTTTTCTTCTGTCTTACTTTTTCTGACTGCTCATCTCTACTTTCTTTCTAAGCAAACTCTTCATCCTAACCTTCTATGCCTAACATCCCTTGACCAAAAGTGCTTTGCAATTAAAAAAGAAAAACAAAAAGTCTTAAAATGGGACCAATGTTTTATTGCAGGCCACAAACATTCCATGTGGTAAGTCAAAGGCATGCAATAATTCCTTCCTTGTTTCTAAGTGTCCTGATCTGCAAATCCTCTGGAGGCTGACTGTATTAACACCTCAGTGTAGGTGGTGCTATTTATTAAGACATCACATGGAAAACAGATGGTTACAAACTAATCTCCCATGACTGCTCAGCATGGCCTTGTCATCACCTTCTACAGGGTGTCATTAATCTTACTTTGTGAACCAACTGCGGACCATCCCATTTCTGGGACATCCACTTATTCATTGAATGTCTCAGCAGAAAATCACAATCATATTCGATCAATAATGGACACTTGAAAGAAACTTGAGACTTAGAGATTCCTGTATTGTAGCAGAGTCAAGAATAGACAAAAATTGTCCCAGCTTTTGATTTAACTGGGCAGGCATCAATTGAGCATATAAAAAAGGGTCCGATCAGAGACGTTCCTCAGAATTAGGGAGAGAAAAGAATGTATGTCCTGAATTTGGAGCTACGTTAATCTGACTGATTTTTTTCCTGATTCCTCATTAAAGATAACTGGTTTGCCTAACATATAAGAAGTACCCACAAATATTTATTGAGTGAATGAGTGATATGCTGATATTTGATTAAAACTTTAAGAATGTTGTGTTTTCACTTGGGCCATACAAAAGAATTGCCAACAACCAGAGACTGAGACCTCAACGCTATTATCGAAAAGGTAAGGATCTGGTTTCGCCACGCTAGGGCTTTGTTCCTTTATGAAATACCATCACCAGCATCTTTGACAGAGCAAGTCCATTTTACCTTAATTGGCTTTTCTCTATCAACTCTTTAAATCTTTAATTAAGTAGTTTTAAATTTGTTCTTTCTAAATTCTGGTGGGGTTAGGATGCTGTGATAAGGATGCACTGCCTCTCTCTCAAGCAAGCAAGACTTGAGGGCTCCACGACTTTGCCTCAGCTGCTGTTCCAAGAAGGGAAAATGAAGAGGAGCCCAGGGGAGTGCTGAGCTCAGAGTCTCTTCCTCCAAAATGTACGCGAATCATTCACCACAGTGTAAATGAAAACAGTTCATCGATTCCATGTCTGTCATTATTTATTAACCCTGAAACGTCTGTCAAGTGTTTCATTAGTTATTCAAAGCCCAGATCATCTGAAGCAAGCCTGTGTCTCCTAGCACGCACTCCTTTCCTCTTTTAAAATGGCTGTTGACTGCTGTGACTTGCTCCTTGTTTTCTGGCTTCCTACATATTAGGCAAGAGGAAGGAAATAGGAAAACTGAATCCACCCCCTTTTCTTCTCACCTAAGGATGCTGTTCCTCCTTAGAATCTTCCTTCAAAATGTCTCTTGACTCAAGTTTTTTTCTTCTAGAAAGAAATAGATATCTCACGCTTTTTTGTTAAACGATTGGAGCAGACCATAAATACTATACATAAACTAACCATTTTTCACTTGGGAAAATTTTAGTTCTTGCATACATAAGGTTGGAATTAATGCATTTATCTAATAAAGAGGAATTCTCTGTGTTTAAAGTATATGATTAGGAAACTTACTCTTTTCTCTAAAACAACTTAAGGCACCCCCCTTTGGCTCTATTGTCTGGGTTAGATTACCCTCTGATAGTAAAGAAGAGAGGTCAGAGGAAAGCTTAAAATGGTAATTGAATAGATAAATAGCTTTAATTGAGATGAGAAATGTCTTCCCTCTTCATTCAGTTCTGAAGAAGAGAAACTTGAAGGTTTATTCTGGCATATACAAAAGACCACATTTTCAGGTACTATCACATTTACCTTTCCCATCCCAGAAATGAGAATAGTAAGGCCCAAAGAGAAAGGGCATTTATTTTTGGTAAAGAGCTGTTTGCTTAAGTAAACATCACAACTATCAAATTAGAAATATTGGCAACAGTCCATATTCTGTTCATTCAGTCATTATTCTGTATTCTCTGTCTCCAAAAAGTCACTTTAATTATATGATGTGATGATGCTAAGGGCTATTTTAAGACCTTTACAGACCCTAAATACTGTAAAAAGAATGCACCCCCGCACACATTTAAACCATGACCAATACTAAACCACAAAATAAGGATTAGGAATTGTAACAAGCTTCTGATTTTTCCATAGAGACTTTGGTTTTCTTTAAAGAATTATGTAAAAAGTTATTTTCAGGAGAGTTTTGGTATTCTTGGTTCTGGGCTCTAAGCACACCTTGACCAGCCTCTTGGATGTTCCGGAGTGACAATGTCCCACACATTAACACTGCAGTAGCACGAGAACTAGACTTCAACATTTAATTTCTGTTTCTTTTCTCCCCATCTTCTTGAATATTAATTAGGAATCATTGTAACAGAAACCTTTGACTCACCTAAGCTAAGCCTATTTTGTGATTCATGTGGAAAGGAATTGTGTGCCACTGAATGATGCTCTCCCAAACACACACAGGAATCACCTGTCCTAATCCTTTCTGTCACTCCAACTGTTGCTTTGGAAAGCTGCAGGGAGAGGACAAGAGGGAACCTCAGGTTTCACTGAAGTCACAGCAGAGTGGCAGTCTTTCCACATCAGCAGTTCTCCTGATGCCAGCAGCACAGGCGATGGTGACACTCCCTCCACAGGCATGTCCCTGGATCTCTCAGAGACAAACAGGGTAGGAGGATCCTGTCCACCATCCTACAGCAAAAACTCCCTGCTGCTTGCTCATCTGGCATGTGCAATCATAGAATATTGTTTTCAGGCAGGACCTAAAAATTCATCTAATCCAACCCATTTATTTATTTTTGCATAAAATTTATTTTATTATTCAAGTAGTACATTTATACTATAGAAAGATTAGAAATGGCATCAAGTGAAAAAAAAAGTAAGATCACCCTACATTTCACCTCTTAGAGATATTTTCTTTTAACATTTTGGAGAATATCCTTCCAAACATTTTATATATGTATGTGTGTGATACATCCAATGATATACACGAGGATTAGACAACTCAAAGAACTCAATGATCTGGCCACCCATGTCCACAGTGACAATGACAATGCAACTGTCGGTAACAGTGACTACATGACCAGCCATCCCAGCGACTATGTCAACAGTGGTAGCCGAGAGGATCACCATACTAGCCATACTACTGGGTTACACTCTCAGCTTGCTGAGAAAATGACCAAAATGGGGTGATTGGTAAAGTAAAATAACATGGAGACCAGGCTTGAAGATTGCCCAGAGCAGACAAAATCAGGTAAGCCATGTTAGCCAAACAATCTAGTTCATTCTGTGAACGTACGCAAAATGTAATTTAGGTTATTCCTTGTGAATGTTTCTGATAATCATAAATAAAATCTAAGTTGTCCTCTTAAAATGGTGTAAGATCATCACTTTTAACCATTCCTCTGATGTCTGGAACTTCCATTGTAATAACTAATCGTTGTAAAGGTTAAGCAACTTGCCTATTCTCACTTTATGTCGTCCCATAGCATCATACCTTTGAGCTTCGTACCATATTTGAGTTTGAAATCTCCCTGTTCAGGAAAGGTCGTTTCTTGCTAAACAAAATATTCACATCAAGTAAAGCTCTCTGAATTTTTTCTTTTGAGATATATATGTATATTTTTCAGTTTCTTTTCCAAAAAATGGAGTTATATACACTACTTTTTAACTCGCTTAGTCCCAGTTCTGCCTCATACTAGCTGTGTGTCAAGTTACCTAATCTCTCTGTGATTTAATTTCTTCTTCTATAAAATGGGCATTAAAAAATAGACCTTATCTTAGAGGTTTGCTATATGGACTAAATGAGTTGATGCACATGAGCCCCTTAAAACAGTAACCCATAAACAAACTAGGCAATAAATATTAGTTATTCTTATACTAAAATTTATTAAACATTTCCTTATTATCGGTCACATAAGCTATAGCCAATTAAATCCTTCATTATGCCATACAAGAACTCTAAGCCCAGAGAGCTTAATTGCCTTGACAATTTGACAGCAATACTGGCAGAAGCAGGGTGCCAGGACTCTTCCTAGCGCTAGCCTCTTCCTACAGCCAACAAGATAGCTAATAGCAAGGGCTAACACTCAGAGTGCCTCCTAGATGTAAGTCCTGTCCTGAGAACTTTGCATCCATTCATGCATGCAATCCTTACAAATAACCTTAAAAAGGCAATTGCTATTATGATTCTGATCTTGGCCATGAAGAAACTGGCACATAAACAAATTACGAGTTACCAAATTTGCCCAAGATGTCACAACTAGCAAGCGGTAGAGCCACGTGTGAATTCAGGTCTTTTGACTCCAAAATCCTTGCCTTGAAACACTATGCTATGCCGTATCACTTGAGAGTTTCTTCACACTAGTGATGATGTGCCCACAAATCTCTAAAGGTCATTAGGATTGTAAAGGTCATTAAGACAACATATTTCCCTAATGATCTAACTCGTTATAAAGGGACAGAAGCAACACAAAGAATCCAGTAGCCTGACACTCAAAGATGGCTCTCAGTTCACCAAGGGTACCTCATCTCTGCCTCCCAGTTTCTCAGGCACATTTACAGCATGAAAATCCCTCTCTGTGCCCATATCTCACTCAGTACACCTTCTATTTTCCTTGTAAAAGAAACCAGTTTCTTTCAGCTTGGTTTTAAAAACTTCTTCTCTAACAAGAGTTGAACTTTGGGATCACAAGTTCTTCTCAAATGGTTGGGGAAGAATTAGAGTGTTTGTCAGACTGCAGCTTGCTGTGTTCTCTCGAGGCTGTGGGATACATTTTCAACAACGTAGGAAAGAGCAGTCATGCTGAAAAATGTTGAATAGATTTGTTTATAAGCCAGGACAGAAGGTCATATTTCCTCTTTTGAGTAGGAAAAAATCCTAGGGCAGTCTTTTGTGTTGAAATATGAAATTATTCTATCCTTTCAATTCTTTGTGCTTCCCTGTGTTGCTCACTTGCGTTTCACGGTGAGTCCTCCTTGCAGCAATCAGAGGCTTGTCCACTTCATTGTAAACACCTGCTTTCTCATCAGCTCAGTTGATGAAAACTTCAAGTCAAACTACAATATATGTTTTTACCGATTTTTATGTCCAGACAAAAGCCTTCAAATGAATGTTGGAAAGCTAAAGCCACATATTTCACCCATAAACAAGGGAAACTCAAGGTCTGAACACTCAAAGGGAAAACTGGCCACTTAAGTATAGAATTCCACATGTTCACTTCATAGCCCAGTTACAAAAAGTGTACAGGATATTTTATCTTTATATACAGATAAATGCTTCCCTTCTTTTGTTGTATATGTTTTTGCCCAAGGGAGCTCCTGATAGAAGATGCCAATATTCTATAAAACACTTTGGGTAAATAATGATAAATCCAAGAAAACAAACTGAATAATAAAGATTTTTTAAATAAATAAAATAACTATTTACCATCCTGCACATCAATTCACCCGATTAACTCTACAACCCACTAGCAATAACTCTGAGGGTTAAGAGGTTAAGAATGTGCTGGAACTGATCAGGAAGGCAGGTCAGACAGATCAGAGCCAGGTCATATTATTTCTTCAAACTGTGAAGACTAAATAAATGCAATCATGTGCTGAAATGCATAGTACAGTGCTGCACATAGTAGATGCCAAATAAAAGTTCTCTTCCTGTTACCATTCTCCTTAGGGGATTCACAGAATTCTTGATGAAGACAGTAAACGATGTGGATATTCTTCCCAGAGCATACCAAGACGTATTTGCATCTCAAAATTTTACCATGGGAGACACAGACCTCCCAACCATCTAGGCAGCTGGGATGAGAACTCTCAGTCTACAGATAAGGAGGAGGAACAGCCTAGTCCCTTCAGGAACCTTCCCCCAACTAATGCTGTTCTTTCCGTAACCTTATTATGGGAATGAACAGTCACCCCACACTGCAAGCGCTCCTCATGGCTTGAAAAACACTTAGAAACGTGGAACGTGCTAGCAAAGTTGCTACACTAGGTTTTAGAATGTCCTCTGAGGTTCAATTAAATTCAACAAATACCAATTGGTAAATCACTAATAAAGTGCTAAGGGTCTTTTCAAAAGTCTTTCAGCACGATGAGTCCCAGATTCTGAGAGTATTTTGTTTATGCTTTGCCTTTATTTTTATATATATTTACAAATGTGTCTTTCTGGCTTTATATATTTATGTCATTATAGCTTTTATATCATTTTTAAGCATTAAGATGTTAAAAGGTCAGGTCTACTTCATAGCTCTCTCTTTTCATTAGATCTAGTAAATCACATGGGTTTGAAAACAACTACATTCAAGAGACACATGGAGCAGTGCTGCAGCTTGTGCTTGAGTCTGTACATGCACACCTAGTGCTTGTAGGAGGTTACCTGGGAGCTCTGCGGTGCTCGAAAGACTTAAAATTGCCAGTGAAATAAACAAACAAAACATTTTAACAGGCTTGTTTAAGATTTGCCATAATCAATAACATGAATACAAGTTTTAGACCCAAATATGTTTAAGGCTTTGGCTGAGATCCTAAGGCCGAGACAAGTCCACACAACTGTAGGGGTACCTTGCAAATATGAATAATTAGAAAATTGTTTTTCCAACAAGTAGCTAAGAGTTAAGAGGCTGATTCCAGCCCAGGACCTGAAACCAAGTGCGTGAGGCTGAATGAAGCATCTAACCTCTCTAGACACCAGTTCTCTCACCTACCAAGTAAGACAGTTCTCAGGAAATCTCCATTCCCTTTTCTCTCTAAATTATGGTGCTTTGTATAGGCAGCTCAGTGATCAGCCACACGGAGGAAATAAGCTGAGGGTGATTCCCACCATGTACCATTTGCCTTCCAGTTGGTTATATCAGTAATGATTGATAAACTGACTAGGAGCCAAAAGAAGGGCTCTGATTTGTAGCATTTGCCTATTTTCATGGTGTAAATATTCCCACCTTTGCCAATTTCAAGTTGCCTATGTGATGTCATTGAACATGAATTTGGGAACAAATGCGCATATTCGGGTCTCAGGAATTGATACAAGCAAGTTCCAGCATACCTCTGACTCAATACGACAGATGTAAAGCTTAGTTTCAAGCTATAGATGACAGCATTCATTATCATATTAAAAAGATGCCTTAATGACAAACCAAACCAAAGCTTTCCTGAGCAACATTTTGCTATTTGGATGAAAAGGTATCCATTTGTTTGGGCCTTGGGGAAATAAAAGTGCAAAGTAATATTCCTAACTAAAATGCACAAAACACATCTCAGTTTCACTTCCCACGAAAGTAGGTTGCAAGTTTGCAAATTCTCACTCAACACAGGAGCTCAAGTGAGTCTTTTCACTCAGATAGGTTGGAAATTTTTCTTTTAACATCATGCTACATTTATTTACAAAGAACAGAGTTGAGGAACAGTTTAAAGTTGGAGAAGTTTCAAATGAATAATTCAACCAAACACATTCAGAAATCTGCAGAAGACAGATCTGCCTTCCCTGAAGGCATCATTCAAAAATATCTTCTGTCTTGAAAGTTCCTACCAGACCTTCTCCATATAAAGCGTCAGTCATATTTATATTATGGAGAGACTTTGAAGAAAAGATATATATCTTACCTTGAGTATCCAGCAGAAAGCATACTCTGAAAAAACAGCTTACATGTAAGTAGTTTACTTCTGGAAGTGATCTCAGAGAACAGGAGGTGGAGATAGGAAAGAATGTACCAGGGAAAGAAGGAAAACTGGTATCTGAGTATCCTACCAAGCTGGCCAATGTTCCAGGTACCTGGACCTCAAAACTCTCAGCATGTAAAATGTGTAGAACTCTCAGTTTTCTACTCTGTGGTTGGAACTGGGGAGACTTTATTCACCACCTCTTCCACCACATCTGTCAGCAGCTACCCCGTAGAATTTTTTTAAAATGTTACTACTATGGAGATAATTTACATACATTATCCTGCACAGATTTAAGGTATATAATTTGACATGTATATACCCATGAAACTCTCACCACAACCATCACTTTAAACATTTACATTGGGGCTGGCCCTGTGGCCAAGTGGTTAATTCCACGCACTCTCCTTTGGTGGCTCAGGGTTTCTCTGGTTCGGATCCTGGGTGCAGATCTACCACCACTCATCAGGCCATGTTGAGGTGGTGTCCCACATAGCACAACCAGAGGCACTCGCAACTAGACTATACAACTATATGCCGGGGGGCTTTGGAGAGAAGAAGAAGGGAAAAAAAGGTGTTAGTGCAGGTGCCAATGGTTAAAACGAAATAAAACAAACATTTCCATTGCCCCAAAAGTTTCCTCATGTCTCTTTTCAGGCCATCCCTCCCTCTACCTGTGTCACCAGGCAACCACTGACCTATTTATGTCAATATGGTTTGTTTGCATTTTCCAGAATTTTATATAAATGGAATCATAAAGTATATACTGTTTTTGTCTAGCTTCTTTCACTCGGCATAATCATTTTCAGATACATCATTTTTGCTGCATGTAAAAGTTGTTTTCATTTTAATTGTTAATGGTATTATATTATTTAGATATCCTACTTCATTCGTCTTTTCATTTTTGAACATTTAAATTGTTTTCAGTTTGGGGCTATTACAAATAAAGCTGCTATGAATATTCAAGTATAAGTCACCGCAGAAACATATTTGCATTCCTCTTGAGTTGTGTAGTAAATGTGTTTAACTTTTTAAGAAAATGTCACATTGTTTTGCTGCTGCCCAGGGAGGGTCCTCTGCTCACCACAAGACGTGCCACTAGTCGGGAGGCAAGGGGGTAGGAGAGAAAGGGTTTCTTAATTACAGCTTGCTAGCAAGAGGGAAGACGGCTGACTAATATCCAAAAGAATCATCTTTCAGAACAAAGACCACAGGCCAGTTATATTCGTGGCTGGTCTCTGGGTGGGGACAGACATCTGAAGTTAGTTCCTATAGTCTTTTGTTTTCCTGGATGTGCATCAGAGACTGGAACAATGCCCTATAGTCCGATCTTTCAGTTGTCTTTGATGATGGCCATCAGCATAGACTCTCTGCCTGGGGTCATCACATTCTTAGAGAAGTCAGAAGAACAAACTTATCATCTTATCACAGCTGGGAGGAGCCATAAAATCTACAGAGCCTGATGGGCTAGTTAATCAGAGGTCATTTAGAGTTACAATATGGTTTCTTTTCTACAATATGGCTTCCTTCATGTCAACCTTGTGTTGAGCCAGTATCAGTTTTCCAAAGTCATTGCACCATTTTACATCCCTACTAGCAGCATATGAGAGTTCCAGTTGTTCCGCATCCTTGCTCACACTTAGTATTGTCAGCCTTATTAATTTAGCCATTCTAATGGGTGTGTAGTACTATTTCACTATGGTTTTAAATTGCATTTCCAAAATGACTAAGGATGTTAACCATTCTTTCATGTGCTTATTGACTATTTTAGTTTGACTACATGTTTGTTCAAATATTTTGACTGTATTCTAATTAGGCTGTCATCCTATAATTAAGTATAGGGCTTTTTATATATTCTTAATATAAGTCCTTGACTGATATAAATTTTGTGTGTTTTCTCCCAGCTTGTGGTTTATTTTTGTCTTCTTAATAACGTCTTTGAAAGAGCAAAATTTTTACTTTTGAATGAACTTAATAATTTTTTTTTTTTTGCTTCTTGTTCTCTGTATTCTATTTAAAAGATCTTTGCACATACCCAGGCTACAAAGATTTTCTCCTAAGTTTTCTCATAGCAGTTTTATAGTTTTATCTTCTCTTTTAAGTCTCTGATTTACTTCAAGTTAACTTTTGTCTGTGGTGTGAAGTCAAGATTTACATCCGCTTCTGCTCATATTCATATCCACTTGTTTGAGTCCCACTCATTCAAAAGACTTTCCTTTTCCCATTGAATTGCCTTGTCACTTTAAAGTGTTATATATAATTAACAGTTATATTATATATAACTTGAAATAGTTATATATAATTAATGCTTTCCTATTTTTCTCTAGTTTTTCTGTAACTTGATAACTATTTATTCAGATAACTTGGCTCAGTTTAGTTTTTCACCATATTCAGTTTCTGATTATGATGGCTATACATTCAACACCTTATTAATTCTCCTCCTTATTCTTATATACCTTCTTGTACTCCATTCCTCCCAAGATGCGCTAACTTTGAATCTTAAACTCTAGATTCTCGGTTTATTGATGCTTTTAATATTCTATCACATTAATTAGAAATATCTTTACATTAGGGTTTCTCAACAGTGGCATTATTGACATTTTGGACTGGATAACTGTTTGCTGTAGGGAGCTGTGCATTGTGTGATGTTAAACGGCATCCTTGGCCTCTACTCAATAGATGCCAGGAGGACTCCCCAAGTTGTGACCAACAAAAATGTCTCCTGGGGGGACCAGGCCCCGTAGCACAGCAGTTAAGTTCACACCTTACCCTTTGGCAGCCCAGGGTTTGCCAGTTCGCATCCTCAGTGTGGACTTAATGCACCTCTCGTCAAGCCATGCTGTGGCAGGTGTCTCACATGTAAAGCGGAGGAAGATGGGCACGGATGTTAGCTCAGGGCCAGTCTTCCTTAGCAAAAAGAGGAGGATTGGCAGCAGACATTAGCTCAGAGCTAATCTTCTAAAAACAAAATTCTCCTGGGGAGCAAAATTGGCCCCAACTGAGAACCACAGTTTCACATCCATGCTTACATCCACGGATTATTATTGTTAAAAATGCATATGGTTTGCCTAAAATTTGGGGCAAAATAGTCATTAAGATATGTCAATCTTGAAGCTGGTATATTCAATCCTTACTTTTAGTGAGTAAGTTTTTCTATGGATGTGGATTAACATGTAATACAACATGGGCTGTGTTATTTATATAATGCCTTCTCTCTCTTCACCTAATAAAGATTGTTGGCCTCCAACAACAATAAATACGTAGCTTATGCATGTGACCCTTACCGTCAAGACTGATATTTTAAGGACAGCCTTACATGCTGTTATTCAAATTTATTTCACTTTTTTATTTTGCTTGCACTCTCCGGCAGTTTGACGAAGTGGTTCAACAATCAAAAATAAATTTGTTCAGTTGATTAAAGCTCATTTAGATCCTTTTTAAAGCATTTTTAAGACAAAACAGCTATCCTAAAGAAACATCTTTTCTGAGATTTTAGCAGAAAATCTGATATAGGGCGAATATTTGAATATTTTTAAAAGTAATTCTTTAAGGGGGAGGTTACACGTTTAGCTATGGTGATAATTTTACTGAATATTAAAAAGTAAAATTAAAAGGTGTCAAGTAAAAGCTGTTCTCTGTTAGGTTTAAAATTTCAATTGCAAATGAATCAGTGTTCGTAATCTTTATTCGTAGGCCTCTTTGAGTTAAATGAGTGAAGCGCGCATTAACTTGTTTGGTTCTTTTTATATCTTAACTGTTTTCGTACCTAAGAAGGATTTCTGAGACTGATCGTTACAACACCAAAATTATTTATGAAAATTTCCTCGCTCGCCATGCGTATGCTTATACGCACTTGACATATTTAAGACTCTAAACTAAATGCCTTGCCACTATAAGCTTGCCTCTCTCCACATCAAGGAAAGTCACAGCCGAGTATTTCAGAAATAAAGGTCGAAGCGGTATAAAAGTTGGTGTACTTGGGGCTGGGAGGAAAGGAACTGAAAGATAATTGGTGATTTCGCCTGTGTATGTCATGTCAGTAAACCCTCCATCTTCTAATTGAAGATCCAGGGTTTAGTATCAGATTTTTAAAAAATTAAGTATGCTTCAGGAAACACTAAAAACAAGTAATTTCTTTTCAAAATGTTTGTAATTTATACCATCTAAAAATATTGTGACTTGTTTATTATGAAGCAGAAATTCTTTGCAACCACATTCAGCCAGTGTATAGTGCATACGTTACTCCTCGTGCAGCTTGCTTTTCTTGGTGGCTTTTCCTGGAACGGATCCAAAAGGGTAAACAGTGAGCAGCAATTAAAGCCAGTACAGTTCACGAGTTTTACGTCCATTCTTTTTACTGCTGATAGACAGTCCAGAACGCTAACTATACAAAGCACTATAGCATTATTGTTTTATGAAGAAATGGAGACTGTAAACCAGTTGTATATGATATTGTAGAGGGATTAAAAATTCAGCTTTAAAAAGCGCTTGATCTGGGTTTGAATCCCAGTTCTATCCTTTCCAACCTAGGTGACCGCGGCAAGCCTTCTTAACATCCATGAGCCTCCATTTCCACATCTATAAAAGGAGGATGATAACAGCTTCCTGACAGGCTCCCAGAGATGTTCGATGAGATGACGACGGCCCGGCCTAAGAAGGTGCTGCATCAAGCTGGACTTATACTTAATTGCTATTTTTTGCTGCTGTTGTTTTTATCACTATCCATAGTGCCACTTGAAGGGGGGAGATTCAAGTTATCAAAATGAAAATATTTTAAAATTAAATCCCTAAGGGACTCTTTATTATGGTTAATATATGAAAAATATATGGCAAGATACGGAACTTTGGTGATACTTAAGGTGGTTTATCTCTGGCACCCTGAGACAGCTGAACCACTTCCTCCCACACGATGCCTTCCCTTGTCTCTGCCTGGATCTTCTTGGTACTCCCTGACATCCACTCATATGGGAGCCTTCGTCATAAACTTCCCACTTGCTGCTGAGATTACACCCTCTTCCTTATTCATAAGCTTTCAAAATTCATGAAAACTCCAAAATCACTGTCAAGAGATGCAGGAAAATCTATCTTTTTGTCTGTTTGCAGGGGAAGAGATTGATTTTCTTGCAATAAATAATTTTAAGAATTTCTATTTTAATATGTGTTTCTAAGAAGAAAGAAGTTAATTTACTTTGTTAACCTCTTTATGAGGCAGATAAAACATTATAATTCCACTATCCAGAAGATGAAAACAGTGAACATAAGAACGCATCTTACCAGGGTAAAATGGCCTCCCTTCTTTTGGCTGCCCACGCAGCCTTATGCCTTGGTATCTTGGGGGCAGACAAATCACTACCTTGTAGGTGTTTTATCCAGATGAACTCAGTGTTGAAGTAGCACAAAGGGATCTTAAAGGAGAAAAAGTAATTACACTAAGGCTAAAATGCAGTATCTTCTTATTTCTTAAATATTTCCTATTTGGGTTATTTTATTCATGAGTTCTTTTCAATACCGTCTCTTAAGGCTCCTTTCCCCTGTCCTCACTGTTCCAATAATATCACTCATAGACGTGCTTTCTCTAATAACAAAATAGTAGTGATGCTATTTATTGAGTCCCTTCTATGAGCTAAGCAATGCGCTGGGGATGTGGCACATATTGGCTCCATTATAAGATGAAGAAACTGAAGCAATGCAAGTTTAAGCCACTTGCTCAAGGTTACCAGGTAGCAAGGAACAAGAAAGTGCTGAAGACTCAGGATACAGGGAGTTCTTAAGCTATATTCGGTCTAGTTTAATAAAATTCTTCTGTAAATAAGAGGTTTAGACAAAATGTTCTTCAGTAATCCTTTCCTACATGACACAGTGGGGGAAAGCAGGCATTACTCTGCAAAAGAATAATGTTGGTTCACAAACTGGCCCCGTTCATGGAGGGCAAGGAGAGATGGAAGAACGAGGCGGGCTGCTCCCCAACGGGAGGAGGCAGGTTTAATAAGCAAAGGAACTTAAATGTGAGGCTTGTCTTGTGTGGCCGCAAGACCAGTAGATCTCTGCACCTGCCCACCAGAATCTTAAGAATTTATTTAGGAGCCTTAATAGAGTTCAGTCACATGTACAGTCCTGAGGGCTCCACAGCGCCTGACTCTCACTAGGGCTCTGGCTATGCGAACGGTGGGCAGAACGCGCCTTCCAAAGACAGGGGAGGGAGGGGATGAGGAGCCCCCGATTGCCCGAGTTCAGCTCTCATGATCAACTGACAGTCTTGCCCTCTCCATAACTTCCTCCAACAAACAACTTGTTTAGGTTGGATTTGAACCCAGATTTGTTTAAGTGGTGAATACAGTGGCACTTTCCAATGCGTTAATTTGTCGAAGGTAGGGGTTGTGCATTAGTCCCTCATATTTCTGATTGACAGATAGCAATGATGCTGAGAAATTTTCCCTTTACTTTAAGGATTTCTTTCTCTCTTCAAGGTAAGGAAGTGAAGGACTATCAAAGCATCTCCCAGGAAATGCAGAAATATTTCCTTCACCAGAGACACTGATGCCTAAGATCAGTGTAGCGTTAGGTCTGAGACTCGTCCCCAACAGTCTGAAGCTGCAGCCCCACATGTGACCTCTTTTCTCCTCTAGGCACGAGCACTTCCTTGGCCCTCCTCTCGGATACCCTATTGTACCAGAACAGAGGGATGCACTTGGAGTTGAAAAAAGGGACAAGGCAAGGACTCTCATTATAGGATCTTAAGTTGTAAGGAAATTGGGGAATTTTATTTGTTTCTTCTGAAAGACAGGCGAATCGTTTTTAATACACTTATTTCTATTTCAACATCAGAAATACCTTTCTATCTCTTAAATGACAAGATGGAAAAAAATCGTTGAGAAATGTTTTCTTAAACAGATATATGTTCCAAAATAATCACTGAGGATATAATTTTTTAATTTAAAAGATGACATAAGTTTACACTTTGAGCTTTTCCTATGCTCTAAACAACTAGCAACAATGGATATAAAGTCAAATCTAAACATTAAAATGTGGCAAAACTGAAACAAAACAAAGAGATAAATCTGTATCAGTCAAGATCCCAGAAGGAAACAGATGTCACTCTGCAAAGGGTTTAAACTGTGAAGAATTAAATGAGGGGACCATATGTGGAGGTGTAGCCAGGATTAAGGGAGTCAATTAGGGATGATGATTCACCCAGGGGCAGGCGAGAGGGGGAAGAATGAGGAAGGAAGGAAATGAGAAGGCCAGATGTCGGTGGGAACCAAAGCTTTCTTTAAAATAAACTCATCAACGCTGGCTATCTTGGTCAAAATTAAATAAATTTTATCGTTCATTTTAAAACTCGCTACTGCAGGTACTATAAACCAAGGCAAATGCGGCTCACTCTACTTAGATAGTCTAGATTTTACCGTAGAGCCTCAATTTGTCTTAGTCTATTGTCTTTCACATTCTGGCATAACCTGTCATTTTACTTATCTCCCCTCTTTTTCTCTTCATGGGCAAAAATCAAACCTTTTCTTCTCCATAGGCATTCATATTTCTTTGCAACTTTTGAATGTATTAGCGTCTCAGTCACCAATATTAGTTTCAACACTTAACTGCAGTTACGAACTTCTGTCATAGACCAAAAAGCACTGGGGAATAAAGCTAGACCTGTGTGTCACACATGAGCGCTTTAGCAGAGCAGCAGAGCTCCAGAAAAAGCTATGCACCATGACACATGTCCACACAAGCTAGACACAATTATTTGTCCCAATTCTTTACTGATCTGTTGTAACACTTTCTTTTCACACACTTGCCATAGCCTCATGGTGCATGAGGTGTATTTCTTCGCTCCTTCGCTTGGGATTGGCTGCGTGCCTGACTTTGGCCATTGGCGCGTTAGAGTCCCGGCGATGAGCAGAGGCTTGAAATGCTCTTTCAGGATACGGCATGCCCTGCCTCTTCCAGACCAGTGATGCGCCACCAGAGAAGCATGCCCCCTTCAGTCGATACCCCAGAACAAATACACTTGCATCATGGAGCCTGGAGCTGGGAGCCTGAATCCCAGAATTGGGAGTCCAGCCTAGCCCAGCCAATGTGCAGACTGCCTGCAGACATATGAGCAAGGAAATAAATATTTGTTCTCTTAATCCACTGAGTTTTGGGGTAGTTAGATATGCAGCATTATTGTGGCAATAACTGACTGTATCATGGTACAGTCAATATATGCCTTTTACACTTGTGGAAGTTAATGATAAACATCTATACTAATATAAAATATTTTGTATCCTTTTCAGCCTACTAACTAATAGCCACCTTTTATTGTATAAAATTTTTATCCAGATAATATATTTTGAATAATTAATTCTTTTGAATTGTAACATAATAAAAAGTTTAAATAGTAAACCATTTTAGATAATACTGTTACTACAATTTAGTTTAGTTGTATATTTAAATTTTACCTAAATATTTTATAGAAACAATGGAAAATTATTTGACTCATAAAATCAGTTCAGGAAATTAGAAATTTCAGAAGAATTAAGCTTTTTATGAACAAATAAACACATCTTACATAAACTAAAATCTTACTAAATAAAAGAGAATAAAACATGCTAACGTTATTTTCTCACGCTGTGATAAAATCAGGGAGATGGCATGTATTGTCTTAACTATTATCAATGTTTACATACCAAATAAATTTTTCAAATTCTTTTGTTTTTCCTAATGTGATTTTCTTCTTTCTTTTTTTCTTTATTTTGACTTATTTTTTTAAAGACTGTTTTTTTTCCTTTGTCTCCCCAAACCCACCTGGTACATAGTTGTGTATTTCTAGCTGTGGGTCCTTCTAGTTGTGGCAGGCCGGATGCCGCCTCAGCATAGCCTGATGAGCGGTGCCATGTCCGCGCCCAGGATCCAAACCAATGAAACCCTGGGCCGCCGAAGCAGAGCGTGAACTTAACCACTCGGCCTTGGGGCCAGCCCCTATTTTAAACCTACAGGAAAATTGAAAAAATTGGCCAGTAAACATCCATACATATCTTTTCCCAGATTTACCAGTTGTAAACATTTTGCCGCATTTGCTTTATATCTCTCTAAATATACATACTTTTTTTAAAAATTTTGGAATGGTTGTGGACTTTCTGTAGACAGAAAGTCACATCTATTGGACGGAGGGCTCCTGCACACCGTCCACTCGGTTTCCTCCAGTGTGAGTCTCACACAGCCTCTGTGCCGCTGTCAAAGCTAAGTAGTTAACACTGGGGCATTACTATTAACTGAATTATAGACTTTGTTGGGATTTCACCTTTAAATGCATTTAGAAATGCTCAAGTTAGGTTCTTTTTGTTTCTCCTTGCTATTTGTCTGACAGCAATCCAATTTCTGAGCTTATCTTGTAACCTAGCAATCAAGGTCAGTATTTTAAGTTCTTTTTTTTTCTCTTTAAGAGACAATAAAAAAGGAAAAAACGGATAGCACAACAAGTCTTTAAAGGTTTTTTTTTTTTTCTGTTTCAGGAAATTTATGAATTCTCTCATTTTAAATTTATATAGGGCTTACTAGTCTTCACAACCCAATAAAAACAAGAGCTCTATTTAATTTAAGTAAATTTATAATCTAATTCACTAATTTGTCTTCGGAGATAGGCAGTTGCAGACCATTCTGCTTGTTTACAGAATATTTCAAATCACATAATGGAGTGTTGCTATGAAACTCTCAGGAGTGCCGGGAGCTCTGCTGGAGTTTATAGGGTTATTTCTCCCTCATACGTTACCTGTCATTTTGGGCTGCACTTATTCAGGCAGACTAGGGGTCGTGCCAAGTGTACCGTCTAAAGTTTATTAACACCTTTCTGAATCATTTGTATATTTCTATGGGATTTCCTTATTTTAAGAGAGGAGAGGAAACATCATATACTTAAAAGTATGTAGATTTCTAAGAAAGTAATGAAGACAAACTGGAAACCATCTCCTTAATCCAAAAACACTCAGGATTGTTTTTAAAATTTATAGCCAAAATAAGCAAAACTCTCTTTCAGAAACCGTCTCTTTTCCAGATCATTCAAGCAGATGAAAAATTGTTCAACCTTATTATCTATCAGGGAAATGCAAACTAAAATTCCAATGGGATGCCACTTCCCCACACTCAGATGGCTGAAATCACGAAGACTAGCAGCATTCAAAACTTCATTGAAAGTGGATTTGCTGAAACTCATAAATTTCTAGCATGAATGTAAAATTGTACAAGCACTTTGGAAAACAGTCTGGAAGCTTCTTATAAAGAAGATACACCTGACCACTAATACAGTAATTCTACTTCAAAATATTTACACAAGGAATGTTAAAATATGCTTACAAAAAGCTGTGTATAAGGATGTTCTTATCATTTTTAGTCATAACAACTCCAGACTGGAAACAGCCCGGGATTCCATCAACAAACAATGGAATATTTATACACTGGGATACCGTTCAGCAACTAAAAGAAAGGTGTGAATTACGAAGACAAGATGCATGGGACTCAAAGTAAACACACCCCACAGACACAAGAACACGTGCCGTGTAAGTCCGCTGATGGAAAGACCAAGAACAGGTAAAGCCACTGTGGCACAGAGACCGGAAGAGTAGAGAGTAGTGATTGTTTTGACGGGAGGGACAATTATCTGGTGTAATGGAATTATTCTTTTTCTTATTTATACATGTGTAGTTATTTGTCAAAATGTATTAATGTCTGTGCATTTTACTAAATGCTTCCATTTTTTAAAAACCGATTATAAACAATAAAAAATTCAGGGTACTGTTTACCCCTGGGAGAGGCAGCAGGACAGCACAGAGAAGGAGCGCTCAGCATCAGCAGCAACAGTACTGGGCTGTCTGAAGGTTTTAAATGAGGCGATATGTTCACAGAGGTTTGTTTTACTACTATGATATAAAATATACGTAAATCATACATCTAAGTTATAAATTACATATATTATTTGTCATTTATCAACTATTATAATAAGTTGACAAAATCCCCTCCTTTTCACTTTTATGGGAGAGTTCGTTTAATGTTGGAATTAGTTGTTTCTTGAATGTTTGGTAGAACCCTCTTGTAAAACCAAGCTTGTCCTTGAGTTTGCTTTGGGAGATTTTTAAGCAGTGATTTAACTTCTTTAAAGGCCATAGGACATGTAGATATTCATTTCTTGAATCAGTTTTAGTAGCCATCTTTTTCTAGGGATGTGAGCATTTCATCTAAGATTTCAAATTTATTGACATAAAGTGTTCATAATATCCCTGATCTTTTCAGAGTCTGCATACCCGTTTTTTGTTAGTTTTCTTCTTCATTCCTAATATTTTAAAATTTTTTTCTGCGTTTCTTCTTTTTCTTTATGTGTCCTCCCAGAAAGACTGTCAATTTCATCAATTTTTTGGCTTCGCTGATCTTTTCGTTGTATTTTCTCCTTCATTAATTTCAGGTCTTATATTTATTATCTTCTTCCTCCTGCTTTTATTTCTATTAATTTTAAAATCCCTAGTTTAGATACTGAGCTAATTAATTTCAAATTTTCTTCTGTCTTCTAATATAAGTACAAAGCCTTTATATGTCCCTCTAAGTATTGCTTTGGTTGTGTACAATGTTTTTATAAGTATCTTTTTCATTATTGTTTACTTATAAATATATTCTAACTTACGTTATGATTTTTAGTCACAAGTGAAAGCTTTTCTGAATTTTAAAGATAAATTTTTTTCTGGTTACATTTTGTATTTTTTAATTAATTTCAATGGGATCATACAATGTGGTTTACATCCTCTCAATTATTTGAAATTAATGAGACAGTTTACAGAAGTTTCATATATTCTACAAATTTAAGTTTCTATACATACCCGTTAAACAAATCTTGATATTTTTGTTGCTCATATTTTGAGTACCAGAGATAAATGCACAAACAAAAACTTTTATCCATTCAATTAATTACTGTTTACCTGTGAGATAAGTATCCATTTAGTTCCTACTATATGATTCAAACTAGGCTCAGTGATGAGGGCCATAAGATATTTCACTCCTCAAATATTTATTAACACTTTTGCCTAGTATTCTAGTGGGAGAGGCAAATAATACAAGCAAGTAGACACGATATTAGGTAAGTGGTATAAATGTAAGGTCATTCAATGAGATCACAAAGGTGGGACTAAAAACTTCAGAGAATCCAGGAAATCTTCCCAAAAAGAGATAACATTTGAGCTAGATCTTGATGAGTGGAAATTGTGAGACCAAGAGAAATGAAAAGCAGAGGGAATGGGCATTTTAGATGGAGAGAACAATGTGTGATTAGAGAAATAGCTAGTATCTCCACATGGTTGGAAAATGAGGTGCTTGTGAAGGGTGATGGGGCAGGAGGAAGAAAGTTGACATTAGAATCTAACTGTAGATTCAACATGTGCACAAGTGAAATAGCTCAGCATGAATGCAAGTTATTCGAAGATAAAGTGAATGACCCAGAAGAGAAATTCGTAGGGATAGGCTTTGTTAAGAAGGTGAGACTTGGACTGTGTTCTAATGAAAAGGCTTTGAACAGAGCAAAAAGCAAACAGAGAGCATTTTAAGAACGATGAGTAGTAAGGCAAAGGCAGCAGGTCAAGCTAGAGCATGTTTAAGAGGTGCCCTGGTATTTGCATTGGAAAACAATGAAAGGGAAAGTGGGGAAAGAAAGATGGGGTGGGGGAAATCATAAATACCATGCTGAAGAGTTGGCAATCTTTCCTCTAGGTCCTTTAGGTACTATAATTACAAATTAAGAAGACATTTACAAATAAAAATCTCATGCATAAAATAAACATTTTATATTCTTAAAAAATAATACTTGTGAATTATTAAGGATAAATATTAGGAAAAATGGGGTGAAGCAGGGATAGATTATTTAGATCAATGATCCTCAAACTTCTCCCCACATATACAACTAAAATTTTTCTTCATAATTTAAATAATTAAAAGTTTCACTTTTTGCTTATTACAATAATATATTCAATCTTCTTCTGGTTGAATTGTTGCAATCATTACTAATATAAGTTCATTCAAGTAAGACTATATTCTAACTTTTGAAAAATTAAATATACAAAATAATTTTTATTGGAAATTCAATTCATAAGAAAATGAATGGGGTTTTTCAATTTGTTTACAGATTTGTGAATGCATGTTGTTTCTTGATAGAATAATTTTTCATATTTATATATGTAAGCAATGAGAAAATTAGCTTATCTGAATAATTTGATGAAAGTGGAAGCGATGTTCTAGCAATGTCACTCAATTCGTTGAACACCTTCAGAGTTACATATCACAAATCACATACTGAGTGTTCACCAAAAGGTATTTTTAATGATGACCAATGGGAAACCCTGTTTTTTTTTAAGCAAAGTAGAAACGATCTGACTCACCAAAGAATTTCTTACTCAGTCATGAATCATTCACTTTCCTAATTTCTGGGAACTATATCAAAAAAACTTTATCAAGATTTGCCAAATGACTAATAATTATATTTATAACTCTTTTGAAAAATGCCTTATTAACATGATATGTTTAGAAAGGATTGGAAATATCAAAATGTCGTCAATTTTAATACATACTTTCTAGTATATTACTTTTTTAAGAAATTATTTAACTTTTAATTTAAATATATGTTTTCAAAAATATTGGAACTGCAAACTTAGCTCATTAAAATTACAAAATGTTTGCTAAAATTATAAAATGTTTGCAAAGCCAGTTCTCATTATCAAGCCAGTGAAATTTATTTTCAATCAGGTAAAGTATGGCTTAATTTTTCAATTAAAATAAACATTTTAATACACACCCCTCCATCTAATACACTGTTCCTTCCATCTAAAGTGAAGTGAATGACAATCATTTCACTTCTGAATTCCGACTTTAAGAAAGATAGATCTGGGAGCTGGTCATGGATTGGATGTCTGAGTATAACACATATTGATGCTCTCTTTGCTTTGCTCTTTCAAATTTCTCTTTCCAAGAACTCAGATGAGAGAAAGGTCTACCCTACTTTTATAAAGTAAGAGAAGGATGATTTGTATAAGGGAATATGGGAAAGGACAATTGACATGACTTTGGCCATTTTTAAAGACATTATTTTTAGAAATAGTAGCATTTTTAGAGAAATTATTTTATGGAAGAGTTCATAGGAAAGCTGAGAATCTTAGAGTTGATTCTTTTAAAACTAGGGTGACCATACTATTTATTAGCTGAACTAGGACACTTTGAGAGTAAAAGAGGATGACACTAATAGTGGTCAGTAATAACAGGCATAAATCAAGATGGTGCTGGACAAACCAGGATATGTCTGGTCAATTCACTTGAAACTTTTTATGCCCATGCAGCCTTTGGGAAGTCTTCATGTACCCCAAGAGGTGCATGTATCCAATTTGAAGACTGCTGCCCAAGGTTGCAGACTTGGGAATATCTGCTAACATTTTTTCCATGAATACCACGACCAAGGATGGTATTATGTGATTTCTTTGCTTTACATTAGTTAATCCTACAAGCCTCTCTATATAGATATTTTTATTATCTGTTTTTCAGATAAGGAAAATGAAGTATAATGAGATGAAGAAATGTGTCCAAGTTTACATAGCTAATAAATCATTGAACCTAAATTGGTCAGTCAGCAGAGTTCTAAGACTGTGCCTTTTTAAACTCTACTATGAGGCTCTCAAACGGTGTCAGCAAACACAGTCATGAAGTAAGGCAGCTTGGTACTTTACCAACCGTCATTACAAAAGACTTGCAGATTCATTCTTTTCTTCAGATTTTATCTTATTTATTCTATTCAATTCATTTACTAAAGTGTTTTTATGTACCAGATGCTATTTCAGTACTTTAAAAAAAAATGTTTTATTTCATGCTTACCACTGCCCCAGGCCGTAGGTCTTGCGATTAAGGAACAAACTCAAAAGAGGGAGGTAATACAAGCAGGGTCACCCAGCTGGAAGGTGAGATGGTTTAGTTTAAGCCTAGTTCTTTTGATCACAAGTTCCCAGAAATGTGTGGCACAAATGTTGAAGTAAAAATAAAATTTAGATATTATAGCAGTTCCATATACTTTTCAACAGGCCTTATACCACACATAACCTCAGGTTTCCCAAGAAATTCTTATCACAATATAATCTCTAGTATCATTAAAATGTTTTTACCTAAGTCCACCCGACCGTGAATCCTGATAAATGAGTCTTCAATGCTCTTCTCGTCCGAGAAGAGCTGCGAGTGATTCTGGGCGCAAAGGATGCTGCTGTTTGCAGTTCTTAGGATTTTGATTACCAGGAGCCAAAGGCTCCGAGCAGCAATTTAATATCTGAAAACCAACTACAGTAAATTAAAGAACTAATGTTTTTTGTAATACTATCTCCAGAAAACATTTATAAAGAAAGTCATCTGGGTTGAGTTTCTGCTTGCTTACAAATGTGGTTGTTCATCACCAGCTGTGAAAGGAGAATTATCTTTTGAATCTAACTCCATATTTTAATGCAATTAGATTTGATAAGTCACTTACAAGCTCCTCTCTCTACTTTGCCATTGAAATGTGTCTTAAAAATATGAACAGAGGTTCTAAAATTCAGTTATGTAGACATTTCCTGAACGTATATAAAAGGATATGGTAGCTGAGTCCCATAAGCTTGCTCAAATCTAAAACTCTATTCCCCATTAAGCCATTAATTATCTCTGAATTTTCAGAAGAAATACAGTCGTGCGTTTTTCATCTTTCTCATGCTCTCTCTCTCTCTCTTTCACACACACACACACACACACACACATTCTGTATTCGAAAAGCTTACTTCGTGGACCGCGTAAACTCCGTAATAGCCTGAAATACGCCTTAACTTTTTCCTAGGGATACAGCATGAGTTGCCTGCCCTAATTCATTACCCCAAATTAAGCTATATTTTGATACAAAATAAATTCATAATACCTTATGATAAAAGGTCAATGTTAAAAGGAAAAGATTGACTTATTTTTGTCTTTGAAATTTGTCTCCTTGCATTTGATTTAAAACAGTTACCAGAAAGCTATTTAAGATGAATTAAACTGAGGTAGTGACCCCTATTCTATGTATTTCATTTTGCTGAAATCTTATACACGCTAAAGCAAATGCCCCTGGCTGCCTGCTTAGTCTTCCCAAAACATTGTTGCATTGTGTTCTTTCATTTGTTAAGAACTTGTTTCCCTGCTTCCTACTGTGCATGTATTATATCCAAACTTCTTCTTGAAATCTGATGGTAATCTACAGACCATGTTTTTCAATGGTTCCCAATGTTCGTACCCAGTCACCTTCTCCATTTCCAGCCCTGTATCTCTCCATAAATGCTATTAGGAAAAGCAGGGAAAGTATGTGTAGTGGAAAATAATAAAAAGATAGCCAGTATTCTGAAGCCCCTGAGTTTCCTACCAGCCACTACTATGGCCGCAGACACCATTTCTACACACATGTCAGTTGGTTCACAAGAGACCACAGGCAGATAGTCTCATTCTGTCACTAACTGGAGTTTTCACTCTAACTCCTTAGTGTCCTGGTGAGCTGGCCTGGACCACGTGTGGGTCATCAGAACTCCTCTGAGAGACAGATAAGAAACAGACTGAAGGAGATGCTTGTTCATCGCATAAACCACATGGAATCTTTAAAGCTCAGGCTATCAAAGATAAACCAATGAAGAGAATGCAAAGGAAAGCATGCCCTCAGATGCTATACTTTGTCATCTTTTCTTGACTCACATCGAAAGATCTATCTCTGGGCAGGCCCTGGTGGCCTAGTGGTTAATTTCAACCCTCTCCTCTTCGGCATCCTGGGTTCGGATTCTGGGTGTGGAGCTACGCCACTCGTCTGTTAGCAGCCATACCATGGCAGCAGCTCACATAAAAAGAAAAAAGGAGGAAGGTTGGCAATGGATGTTAGCTTAGGGCAAATTTTCCTCAGCAAAAAACAAAAACAAATCTTCTACTACTGTGGCCCAGTTTTCTTTTGTCTTCAAGAGAAAGGTAAAAAATAGCCTTGAACAACCTTAAGAAGGAAGTGTGCATGGGCAACAATTCCTGGTTTTTCTTTTCAAGGCAAGTTAAGAAATTTTCCTTGATGACGTTAGTCCTCCACTCATTCCTCACTTAACGAATATTCATTGAGTACCTTCCATGTGTATGCCTTGTTCTAGGAGTTCAAGATACAGTAGTGTGGAAATAAATGAAGATCAACCAAATGAGAAAAGCAAACGCTATTTATTCTGAGCTTGCTGTAGTAAGGGGGTCAGCTACTGTCACTTGCATTTTAGCACAGATTCAAAGGCAAATGGGAAAGCTTCATAGTGGAAAATAGGGAAGGGTCCAGGTGAGCCTTGATCGGAGGCTGGTGGCATGCGAAGCTGTAGGCGGGCTCCCCAGAATGGAAACATCCTATGTGATTGGTTAGGGGAGCATATTTGACTGTCTCTGGTTGGTCCTACATTGGAAGCGGGGACAGAAACCGGGAAAGCCGTCAGTTATTGATCAAGTCCTGACCATCTGGGGCTGACTGTTGCAGAAGTCACTGTTGGGCTTCCCGGGTTGCCACGAGAGGCAGCAATCTGGCTTCCTGCAGGTGTGGCTCACAGCCAGCTGGCTTCAGGGCTGTGTATTATAGGCAAGGGAGCTGGTCTCCCGGGCAGGATGCTGAGGGTTGTGGGACAAAGTTCTGTTTTTATATATGGTCTGGCCACTGTGCATTTGTATATTCAATCTCTTAGTAGTAAATAAAAAAATGTATATATTCTACAGAGGAATCTTACACTGACTTATCTTTTCTCTAGATCATTTTGCACCTATCATTTCTTATAATGGGTAAATAATATACAGTCCTTTTCTTTAATTATTGGCACTTCATAATTTGGGACTTTGTTATCCATCTATGATATTAAAATATTCATTCATTCATTTAAAAGTCTTTACTGATCACCTACTACGTGCCAGGAACTGTTAGAGGCAGTGAAGATTGAGTAGCCAGCAAACTCCTGCCCTCATTGAGCTTATATCAGATTAAAGGGATACAAGTAATAATCATAATAAATAATTTTCGTTTGTTAGAAAGAGGTAAATGCCATGAAAAGAAAGAAGCAAAATAAGAGTAATGGAGAGTGCCAAGGAGAAAGGCTTGCCAGTGGACACAGGCTGGAGTCAGGGCTGACCTCAAAGGGAAAACGACATTCGAACAAAGATATGAAGGACGTGGACCAGAAAGCCATGAGGATATCCAGAGAATGTGAATCTAGGCAGAGGGAATGGCCACACAAAATCCCTGAGTGGGAACACTCCTAACGTTGTGAAACAGCAAGAAAGCCAGTGTGGCCGGAATGGAGTGAATGAGGGGGCAACAAAAGGGAGCAAAAGGTAGGCAGATCGTTCTCATTCTTTATGGACCACCGTAATGCCCTGGCTTTTTACAAAGCATGGAAGGGGGGCCACTGTGGGTTTTGACATGATATGACACAATTGGTTGTTCTCTCTCTATTTGCTGTGTAGAGAAGAGAGTAGGGCCCGGAAAGGGCAAGGGTGGAGAAAAGGAGACCAATTAAGGCCGTTATTTGCAGAAATCCCGGTGAAGCACGACGGAACCTCAGACAACCCTGGTAGCAGAGAAGGTGGCGGGAAGCAGTCAGCTTCTCTGCCTGTGCCCTGGTCAATGCTGTGAAATGATTAAAAAGCCAAGCTAGACCTCTGGAAGATCATTTAAAAACAGACAATAGAAGACACCAAGGGAGTGGCATAGCTCTCATTTTTAAACATGTCACATCTACTCTCGAACAATTTAGTAATAATTTAGCTTGGCTACCTTACGTTTAGGTTCTAAGACCATATTGGAAAAGAATGCTAATTATCATTCTACAATCACAGAATCCATTCACAAACATTATTTGACATATTGAGAACAAGTCCTGTCTTGAAACTTAAAGTAGTTCGTCTTAGGGCAGTGATAAGTCGGTCCTCTCAGAAAGCGCTTTGAGGAGTCTTTTCACAGCTGGAGGAGCACCCCGCCCTCTCGGAGTGGGGACAGAAGTGCTCTGGGCTTCAGAGAAAATCACTGTGGTGAATCAAAGACCGTTAAACAAACAGCGCTAACGATTGGTCTCTACTCACAGGTGGGAGAATGAGGCCTGGGATTCTGAAAATTTCCAGAATACATCTTGGCTATTTGAGGATGGGGCCAGGCCATGGATGCCTGGATTCTGTGTCTGGTGTTTAGTCGAAAGATCCTTCTGAGCAGTGACCCAAGAGTCACGATAGAAATCTTTCCTCCATGGAAGCCAAAATTTTAGTTCAAAAGAAAAGTTTCCTCTCCTCATTAATATCTGACAAAGAGTGTAAAAGAGTGACTTCTTTCTCTATTTCTTCCACGTTAACTCCTGATGTGCCCTGTAGCCTCTTCCCAGTCCTTCTCAGAGGAGCCGAGCCTCCACCAAGCTGCCTCTCCCACTAGGTCTTTATATGTGTTACTTCCTGTGTGGTCGTTAGTTTAATTTTCCTGTTTTGTTCTGGGAATACCTATCTTTAACTAGTATAAATTATGAGTTCCTACATACAGGCACAGCATATTCTCCCAACAAACATTTATTGAGTATATGACACACCAGGCACTGAGGCAGGCACTTGTTTTTTGGAGAAACAAAAGAGAACGGGAAGGAACGTGTGCCCTCAAAGACCCTATGGTCTGGTGGCTATTGTTGTGTTCACTTCCGTTTCCCTGACATCTTTGGGGGGGTGTGGACAGGAATGGAAAGGAAGTGTGGCAGCAGCTAATGAGCATTTGCCATGAGCTGGGCACTTTATATGTCAACATTAAGTTCCACAACCTTCTATTTTCCTTATTTTACCGAAACAGCTATGAGAATTAGTAAGAGTAGATTGTGCAGGTCTCATAGCCAATAAAAAGCAAAACTGAAATCCAAATTCAAATCTGTCTGACTCCAAATCAATGATCTTCCTATTAATTAGGCTTAGAGGTACTTAATATCCAAGTTTGTTAGAAGAAAAATTGAAAGAAATAAACCAACAATAAGACATTATTTTTACCGATCTATTTGCTGATCTGACGATTGAAGCCTGTTCTCAATCGTCCACTTTATTGATGTCAGCCTTAAAGTTGTCACTCTTTTACTTAATGTGACCTCAGCTGCCTTCTGTAACTGTCCAGCGGTTAGGTATTTGGAAATGTAATCTATCATAAGTCTCTTTTAATACTAACCTGAGAATACATATTTGGGAAAGTTAAATAAAAGTAAAACAAAATAGTTAACTAAGAATCAGTCTGAGAATGCTCAGCTTCAAAAAAGGTTAATCTATGGCAAGCTCTGGGATGCAAGCACAAGTATTAGACCATACATTAACAATTTAAGAAGCGTTAAAGGTAAATCAAACTTTTTTCCCAACAGTGAAATAATTCATGCCAGGCTATTTGAGTGTGGCCCAGATGGAAAATGGGGAGTCAGAAGGGAGTGTATCCACAGGGAACACTGAAAGACCAGCATTAGGGCGAGCAGAAGACCTACCCAAACACACTGCCAACAGCACTGCCTGTTGGCCGCACGTGAGTAGTGAAGACATTGGTACAGAATTACTGGTGTCTTGCCCACCCTGTGATGAAGAGAAGTTTATTGTCTTCATTTACAGAGGGTAAGTTGAGGCACAGAGTAAGGCATAGGTCTCAGTTACAAAGCTGAACTAAGACCCATCTCATTGACTTTCAGTGTTTTCTTTCTTTTTTTTTTTTTTTGAGGAAGATTAGCTCTGAGCTAACATTTGTGCCCATCTTCCTCTATTTTTTATACGTGCAGTGCCTGCCACAGCATAGCTTGATAAGCTGTGCGTAGGTCCAAGCCCAGCATCCAAACCATCGAACCCCAGGCCGCTGAAGCAGAGTGCTGTGAACTTAACCTCTACACCACAGGGCTGGCCCTGACTTTCAGTCTTTTCTCCTAGATCACATGGCCTCCCTGGATAGTTTTATTAAACTAGTTATGATTTGAGCTCTTCATGCAGGCTAACTTCAGATTTTGAATATAGATAAACTTTAATTAAAAGGGTGAATGGTTTTAATTACCGAAAGCTAACGCTTGGAGTATTGTACTAGCAAAAGGATGCTTCACAGCATCTTGATCCGCAAGGAAACAGGAAAACCTCCTTTATCCTTATCCTACTCTTTAGAACTCTGCACACCATTTCCCAGCAGTTCTGAGTTGGCCACAAGTAACTGTTGTTTACTTTTATCAGTTAAAAGCCACTGATAGCACTGTACCTTCAGATAGTTTTTCTTCACCAAAACTACTACGTGGACCCTATAGCGGTACAGCTCCGTCAAATGAATTTGTGCTTAGCAGCAGCCGCTAAAGCTCATGGGTAAACATAATGAGATGTTATTCAAATTTAATTTCTATCATATAACCCAAAAAAGCAAAAGGCCTTTATTCTTTAGATAGCTCATTTTATGAGTATTACAGTAAGATATCTCTTAAAAGGAATATTAACGTGAGCTTGGTGTCTGTCTTTATGTATGTGGCTTTATCAAACGTGGGTCTAGCTGTACTATCTCATATTTATTAAAATGTATATTTTCAATAGAAAAAATACTTGCTTTTCTTAAAATTAGAAGAAATTCTATCCCATTGTCAATTCTTTTCAAAAGAGTTGCTGAAATATTTCCTTCCCTAAAAATAGAAAAAATTAATTACTTAGGATCAAAGAGGAATTTCTTCTGTGAAATCTCAAGTTTGACTTAATTGGGTGGAGGAGGTTTTAGTATACTTAAAGCTGGAAAACATCATTAAATGGAACAAAGCGGAAGAGGGGAGAAGATATATTTCAACAAAATAAAAATCTATAGCAGTACAAGTAAAGCACTAAGAAATTTGACTCCATTGAAACTAAAGTTAATTCTACAAAAACAACTTAGCCACAAAGAGAACAAGAGGTTGCTATTACTTTGAAATAGGTCATAAATAAGATTTTAGTTTTTGGGTTTTTTTAATCACATAAGGGCTTTTTTTAGTGGCCAGTGGTGTCCTTCAAGGTATGTTTAGTCAAATTTCTACTCTAGTCTCCTTTTCTTTCCTATTCACAGTGAGCATTTTCAGCAGGTCCTCCTTGCCTTCGTCATCGTGGACTGCATTGTCTTAAGTTGCATGGTGTTTGAGAGTAGCCTTCAGCTAGAGTCACATCAAGGGTCAAAACTCAGTCTGCCACTTGCTAGATGCTCTGACCCTACATTCTCTGTGTCTCTATTTCCACATCCTTTTTTCACTCTGAGATAGGACTGATTTTATAGGCTGTGATGAGGATTACCTGAGCTCACACACGACAATCCCTTAATATGCATAGTTAGCATTAATAAGGGTTATCAATTGTTAGTCAACCAAACCCACCCTAGGACGTTTCTCTACTTCCAGTGCATTGTGTGCCTGCAGAGCCTACTCCACCTTCCAAGCCAGGGATTTTTATAAGTTTTAGATAAGCTGATAATAATCACCTTTTACAGTTTCTTCAGAGCATGAATGGTTGTTTGAACATTCTCTAGCACTGCTGCATATGACTCAAGAGAAGTGGCAGGCAGCTGGAAGTCTGTAATTTCCTTCTGTCTTCAATACACCCCTATGGGCTGAGACCCATCCGTCAGCACCGAATCAAGCCAGGGGCCTCAGGGTCTCTGCTCCAGGATCAGAATTCAGCCTGCTGCTTCAAGACACCGTAATAACTCTGAAATCAGGGCTCTGAGTCTGCTCTGCAGTCTGAGGCTGTCATTGCCTTGGCAGAACATCTCTTCCTCCGAAAAACCAAGAGTCCTTTCAACCCTATTATCCTGAGGCTTTTAGCTCTCCTTTTGCTCAATGTTTCCCCTTCAGAGTAGGATCTGGATCTCTCCTTTGCATAAACAGAGGTTCTGCTAACTTCTGTTAACTTTGTTTTCCTCAAAGGAGCAGTTTGCCTGAGTGTTAAATTTGCCAACAGTCTTGGTGCAAAAGGTGCAGCCTGCAGACAACTTTCAAATGGAGTATTTCTGATCCTGATATAGAGTGCTCATATGCTGTGACAGGAGTCCTTACAGAACAGAGGAGAAGCCAAAAGGGCTTAGTAATCGATTCCAACCTGGATTCTTGAATTCTGAGTTTAGCAGGCAGGCATGGCAGGTAGACACAACTTAGTCTGATGCGTCTGGAGCATCGCAAGCTACTTGGCACAGGTAGAAAGCAGGCTGCAGTGGGGAAGCGGGGCTAGGGTGGCAGACAAGGGTGGGAGATGGACCATATATGTTGTACTGAGGAATTCAGATTTTATCCAGGAAACATGTCCTTCCAAAGCTGGATGCACATCAAAACCATCTGAGAAGATTTTCTAACCAGACAGAATTTTCCAAGTTCCACCCCAGACCTAGTAAATCAGAATATTTACGGGGAAGGCTGCTCTACTTTTTTTAATCCAGGCATGAACTCTTATTGCTTCCCACGTCTCACTGGAACAGAAACTAATATGGAAATTGAAAAACTCTACTAATTTTGAAAGTCCTGTAATGGAATTTCATGCTGCATGTGAATTATGTTGACACTTTCAGGACTGCGCAGAGATCCTTGTTGGTCAATAATTATGTGTTTGATTCAGATCCTTGCAACATTAGTTATCACAATAGAATTATTCTGCATTTATTTGTACTCCCTTAGATGATTTTCAAATCTTCTCAAGTCTGTGTCATGTATCTGTGCCATATTTGTGCAAACAAGAAGATCTGTTCTTCCTTATGGCCAAGGAGACTAATAAAAAATAAAGAGTGGAGAATGGAGACTGACACAGAGAAAGAAGATTGATATAAAATAGAGAGGACAATCAAGTGTTATAACCGGAGTTTCTTATTGTCCATGACAGTGAGAGGCAAAGCTGGTCTGATTCCTATGAGGGGCCACTGGAGCATCCTTAAAAGGAGGATGGCACAGTTCAAAGAGGGCTGTAGAATCTACTTCCACATTGAAGAGGTGTACGAGATCCTAAATGATTAAACCAATTGGGATTGAAATATTCGATTTGAAGTATTCCAGAATATTCAAAAGCTTAGAAATAAGTCAAAGCACATAAAACCTGTCCTCTCTCTTCCATTCCCTGTCCTTTCCATTGGTCATAAGCCCTGATGATTTCTCTCATAAGTGTCTTTCTCAGGCTCACCTCCAATCCATACCGTCTGCAGCTGACCTGGTTCAGGTGCTCATTTTCTTTCGCTTATTCTCGGGAAAGTCTTCTCATCATGCTTGCAGCCTTCAGCATCTACCTGTTGTAACCTTCTAGACATTATAATGGTATCTGAAAACATACTGATGCTGAGATGATTTCCAAAATGTAAGGAATCATATCGTTTTTATGATTAAAACTTTTAATTACTCCAGATTATTTTTCAGATCAAGTCTAAATTCCTTAACCTGGCATAGACCATAGTCAGTCTTTCTTTAGCTCTGATGACTCAGTAAGAAATGGAAACCTAAAGAATGTACTCAGGCTTCACCTGGGATCACTTTACATGGGAGTAAATGAAGCCTCAAGTGGTGACTTATTCTCTCTCCTGGCCCAATGTGATAAAAGCTAGCAGCCTCCATCTGCTACTCTGATGTTTTACTCCACAGACCATGCTGCCTATCAGTCGTGGATAGGTCTGAGACAAGAGGCCAGTTACTTAATTTGTTTCTTCATCTCATGTATTCTTTGCTTGAGCTATTTGCTGATATTGGTAGTAAACTGAAGTAAAAGCAAATTTGAAAATGAGCTGAATGGTGATTCTCATCAATCATCAAATCCAGACCAGCCCTTTCTAGTCTGATTAGACATCTTTACAGACCTAAATCCTGCCTACACATATAGCGTCTTTCCCTTCCAAGTCTGCTACACCACACTTTAGTCCAGACATGCAAAACTACTTGTGGTTCCCTCAAAACACCAAGCCCATGGAAGCTGCCCTGCTTTGTTCTTGCAATCCCCTTCTTCATCTAAATATAACTCATCTTTTAGGACTCAATTCATGCATAATTCTTCCAGGAAGACTTCACAGATGCTCCCTTCCCCTCCAGACTGGGATAGGCCTTCTTCCGATCTGCTCTCATAACGCCTGTGATGGCTGTATCAGAGCGCTGATCACAATCTATTGAATGTCATTGCTGGAATCCCCCTCTACACTCTAAAATCACTGAGAGTGGGATGGATTTTATATTTCTTCCATGCCCATGCCTAACACTATGCCTAGCATATTCTCATGCTCAATGATCATCTACTGAACTGAATCATAAACAGTTTGGGTTTTTTTTTTTTTTGGAGTAAATGCAATTAAAGTGTCAGCTACTGGCACTCCCTATTAAGATATGTACATAGTCACAATTTTTCCCAAAAAATATACTGCTACAAAAAGGGAAGAGAATTCTATTTTTATTCCCATTCAACTCTAGCAGTTAACAAGTTTCTATGGAAACTTCACAGTATGACGATGACGATGTTGATGATGGTGATGATGATGATGATAACAACCGCAATAACTAATATTGACTGAGGACTCTATGTACAGGCTAAGCATTCTCTGTACGTACCTTGTTCTCAATCTCACAACAGTACAGGCAAGTACATTATAATCCCCATTTTACATGTGTAAAGCACACAGAGTGAAAATATCTGCCCAACCGCACGCCTACCACAGCCATACAATGTGCTCTAGGCATTCCTCAGAGCAGTTTCCAAAACGGTGACCATGGTGGCCGTTACGAAGCCAAATACAAGTGGCTCTTTGAATCATATTTAGACTTAATGGAAAAACATTATTTCCTATGTTGGCCGGGCCATGCAAATGTCTTTTCTGGCTGACTGTTGCAGCATCTTTTACTTGTGACCACACTAGGCACTCCTTGAAGGCAGGAGGTATACATGGGCCATTGTGTTTCCCACTGGACTGGTCACTGTCATAAGCACATAGATTCTTGAGATATATTTGTTGGCTAATTGTTTATTTAAAGACTTACTGTGGAGGTCTCAAGTATTTCATGTGGGCCTCTTCTTATGGAAGTATATACATTACCTTTAGTCACTGAAGAATGCTGCCTGAGCACATTTTTCTCTTCCAATTTTTACTTACTCTTCAGTTTTCACACAGTTCCCCTGGACATCATTACTCGATGCTCCATCTACCTCTTGCATTCTGGTTTGAACAGTAGCAGTTCTCTTAGAGAGGAGTAGATTTTTCCAATTAAGATCTGGACAATTTGCAATTTGTTTTACGTAAGTCACTAAAAATGTGTTATGCTTAGCTGTATTCGGCCACTTTGGTCCTGGATGAATTTCACAATGCTGCAAAAGATTGTCTCTTCTTCCTAATTCTCTCACCAAGTACTCTCCATCCTGTAATATTTACCCTTAAACATTATAAAGCTTTGAAACAGTGTTAACTTATCCAGGTCTGAGAAATTTTTGGAGACACTGAAAAAAAAATGAGAGAGTAATTTTTTAACCTCTTTCCTTAATGAAGCAGATTGTAATTTTATTCGAGGCTGTACTACATCTGAAAAACCTTCCTTTCTAGCCTTATTCACCCAGTGGCTGAGATTGTATCTAATTGCAGATACTAAAGAACATCTACATCCTTGCAGACCCTGCTGTGGTCCCAAGCAATTCATGTCAGTTTAGTCTGTGTTACAGGAGAGTTCCATTGTACCCTTTTCTTGTTTTGAATTCAAAAAGAAAATGCCTTTTGCATGCTGGATTGTAATTTCTGATGTTTGCTTGCATTTAAGAACAAACATAATGATGCTCCATTTGGACTAATTTTCATAAAGAATAGGACCAAGCTGTATTTTTCCCAACACATAGAGGCTAGGTAGAAGACACACTACAGTCCAGCTCTATCTATGATTGCATTATCTAGCAGGATTCACTTAAACTGTGCAAAATAAAAGCTTTGTCTGCCTTTCACATAGGGGTTTGGAGGAAAGTAAAGTTTAACTTTTGTTCCCTTATTACATCTATTAGACACCTCACTACTGATTAACCAGGACAAATTGCAAACCTTATTAAATAATTCATATATAACACTGTCAAACTACTATAAATAAATGTATTATGTGACATTGGACGGGTCAACTAACCTCTCTGTGCTTTGGTTTTCTTATCTGTAAGACTAGATATTGAAAAAGTCTATAAAAGTAACATTCTAGTGATTCTAGTTAGAATTCAAAAGCAAGTGGATATTTGGAATGTAAAAGGAAACAATATGAATTTGATTCCCAAGGATGAAATTCACTAGCTATTTGATCTTGACCTCACCTGTAAAATGAGGAAATAAATCATTTATCCTACATAGGTGTCATAAGTTTTAAAAACAGAGTGTAGAAACTGCTAGCATATAACAGATGTTCAATTACTGCAGCTCTTTGGGGCATAGCAGGGCGCTCTTCCCCAGCACCCGTTCATTCTTTCATATCTTCATCCATGGCAACAAAGTGCTCTTTCACATGAGTGCATAGCTGCTCTGAGATGAGATGTGATGGGTGTTAGCAAGAGAAGGGTGTGTTATTGCTCTAAATATCATTCCTGTGAATTCCAAACAGCCCAAGGAAACTCTCACCAAGCATCAGTAACCACAACATGAGGGGTTAAAGACGGGGTCAGGATGCTGGTCTTCTGGTTGTTACCTTCCAGGGTCGGATTTGACTCATTGACTTTGACCACTTAAATGAGA
This sequence comes from Equus quagga, assembly GCF_021613505.1. NCBI lineage: Eukaryota > Metazoa > Chordata > Mammalia > Perissodactyla > Equidae > Equus > Equus quagga. The sequence goes on from NC_060269.1 coordinate 74,424,779, forward strand.
TCCAAAAACCAGAGAAATAAAATGGAAAGAACAGAGAATACCAAAAGCAAAGGACCTCTGGACCTTATCTGAGACTGTTTCTATTGGATTAATATGTGAGCTACTAGTAATTATTAAAATAAACTTTTATACCACCCTCATGAGTTCAAATATCCATGTGATTTTGTGATCAAATATCTAATAAGATTTTGTTTCTTCTTTAATGGATGAACCTACAACCCTTCCTGGGTATATGTACAGTGACCTGTCATTAAGAGAAGGAAAGACAAGAAAGATTTTATTTATGATCGCGTTAGCTAATGCACTGAAACTGACCACTTGAAGAAGAGCCAGTCACCTTCTATGCAGAGAAAAATGGCAAGTGGCCTATAATTCTCTATAAGTTTGCTCTATATGTTGTTTTAATTTACAGTTATTTATTCGTGGACTGTTGGGCTTTTAATTCTAAATAGCCAACTTATCCAGATCATTTGGAGGTTTAGTAGGCAACTCAGACTTATTTTGGCCAAAGAGAACTATTGATTTCCCATCTCCCCAAACCTGCTCTACCATTCATCCTTCTCACTTCATTGAATAAGGAAAGAAATCCCTAATTATCTCTTCTTGTGCTCTTTCCCTCACACCATACAGCTAACCCAACAGAAGCCAAGTCCACTCAACTTCTAAAACATATCCTAAGTCTTGCACATCCATCTATCAACACTATTTCCAACTTAATTCAAACCACCCCACTCTCTGACTAGTTCGTGCTCCAATGAAAGTGACCTTTTAAAAATGTAAATCAGATCACGCTGCCCCTAGTTTGTAACATTTCGATATCTTCCCATCAAAATTAGAATAAACATCAGACTTCTTACCCCGGCCTACGAAGCCCTGTGTCCTCTACTCCCTGCTTCCTCACTGACCTCGTCTCCATTCTCCTCCCCACTCACCAAGCTTCAGTGGTCTTGTTTCTCATTTTAAAAAGTGCCAAGTTCATTTCCGCTGTAAGGTCCCTATGCTAGTCCTTGATGTTCTAGGAAGGCCAGCTTCATGGGTGTGTGACCTGTGCAGTCACTCAGGGCCCTGCTATCAGGTTTGATATCACACTTGGTTTAATGCTCTACTGTTGCCGACTCAAAATTTTTAATAATTTCATCTTTTAACTTGTGTTTTATAAGTGAGATCCAGTGGGACTGCGGAGCACATAGGTGAGCAGAGGAAATACATGCGATATTTCCATCATCCATTGCCACCTCATTTGTATATGGTAATTGCAATGCCCCACAGGCACAGAATTCTGGTGAACCTAGAATGTGTAGGAGCTCATCATGACTCCAAGTGAGTACAAAGTAAGCGTGTTATGTCCAGAACTGAGCAAGCAGAGGCACTGACAGCTCTGAGAGGCCACGCCTTCTGTTGAAAAACAGAACTTACTTCAAATGTAGAAAGGAAGCAATGGTGTTCAAAGAAACACTAATGATCAAAGAATCCTGTCAGAACCTTTCTTGCTCATGTAACTTCCCTGCATGAGCTAAACACCTACACTGAAAAGGATGCCACGGAAAGAAAGAGAAACATAAGGCAACCCACAGTTCAATTTCACTTAGTTCTTCCTTACTTATAAGTAAGCTCAAGGTAAAGAGTGTTGATAGAATGTCTGCCTATCAAGAAGTGAAATAAAAACAGTTGAGTCAATTTTGTGCAATGTTTCTGGTAAGAAAGAAATACGTATGACTGTATAAGCTATGAAATTAAAACTCGTGTAATTTGGGTGATGCCACCTATGACATAAATGCTCTTATTTTTTGCACTTAAAACTGGCATTACATGATATAAAGATGAACAGTGACATTCATCTAATAATTTGAAATTTTAATTTTCCTTGTTTAGAATAACACTAATTTAATGTTTAGATATTAATAGCATTAATAGAGCAAATGAAAAATACCATGGCAAGTCCATAGAAAGACAATAGAAGAAATGAGAAATCTTTATATGTTAGTGCCTTTAATGGCACTTTTTTCTGTTTTTTGGTACAAGCGGTTCCCACATTTTCTTTTCATAAGGGGCCCTGCAAACTATGTGGCCAGCTCTGCCTGCATGGAATGTTCTTCCCCTGTCCCCAACTTCATAAGGCTGACTCCTTCGTGTCATTCATGTCTCTGATCAACTGATCAGCTTCTTTGAGAAGCCACCACTCACCACCAATCTGAATTAGACGCCAGTCCTCCGTAACTGTCCGCCCAGCACTCCGCAGGCGGCTGCGCAGGAGCGGGTCTGTGCACCTGCAGCTGCCTGTCTGTGTGCCCTTCTGCAGCGAAGAGCTGGCCTTTCCTGCTCACCACTTGCCTTCCGCTGAAAACAGTGGCAGACATTTATTAGGCTTTAATAGATATCTGTGGAATGGATGAAATGATTAATACAATATCCTATTTAAAATAAACCTTTTTAAATAAAAAAAAGACACTGCTTTCACTTACTTAAAAAATTTAGAAGGGAAAAAGAAAATCAATCAGTTTTGAACCATAGAGAAACACAAATTAATTTGGAGGTTGGCAACATCCAATTTTCAGCATATTTTGTACAGTATGTCTATAAAGATAATGGTGTTGCAATAATATTTTTCTCCTGTCAGGCTATTGCATATTTTAAAAGAAGTTTTCATTTCTAAATACTCTTTCATCTAAATGCTCCCTGTGAATGATCAGCTGTAAGTTTCAGGTAGAAACTAATAGTGTCAAGGTTTTTATTTTATTTTATTTTATTTTTTAATAATTTCCTTATAAAACATCTAGGATACGGAAGACTGGGGCTTTGTCTTTATGCAATGTGGCCAGATAGGAAATAGTTGCCTAAAAGATTATGTTAAAGGATAACAATCTTTTGCCGTACTCTCCGGACTAGACCTCCCTGGCAGATTCATGATGCCTCTGTGGGTGCAGAAATGAGGAGCAGGAGCATGAATGCCTGTGTCTGCCAGCCCCATCCTGAGATACTCAGCAAAATGGGCACAGTAGAAAGTTAAAAGAATTTCAGCTTTTCTGTCCCAGAATAAAAGTGTACATTTTTTGTGCTACCAAGGCAACAATTTTGCCTTAGGCAACGCTAAAAATAACTGTAAATGATAATAAGAAATCAAAATTCTACAGAACATGAAATTATGTCACCCTGTGATTTGCTATGAAACAGAATTTCTGTAGAGCCAAAAAACAGCTACATCTAATCATTAATACTAAATATATTTTCATCTTTAATAAGACAGGGTACAACTTTTTGAAAGGAAACATTAAGTTGATGTATTTGGGATATTTGGAATACGAAGGGAAGAAGTAAATATATATGTACTATATATTATAAAAAGAATCTGATTATCTTATGTATAAAGGATTAAAATGTAATCCAGTAAAAGTCTTTGCAAGATACTTCCAGATATCAGGACTTGTAACAAATTCTTTTACCGTATCTAATTGTACTGCCTATCCCAGACAGAATCAAACAGCTTTTCATCTTCCTGTTCATCACTGAGTTCTCCATGACACCTGTTTAAGAATGATCACGTAAGTTATGCATATCTCAGTTACCCCAAGGAGATATTTATGATAAAATAATATATTCTAAATAAATAAGTGAATGTATTTTAAAAAATAACTCTACATGGGGCTGGCCCCGTGGCCGAGTGGTTAAGTTCGCGCACTCCGCTGCAGGCGGCCCGATGTTTCATCGGTTCGAATCCTGGGCGCGGACATGGCACTGCTCGTCAGACCACGCTGAGGCAGCGTCCCACATGCCACAACTAGAAGGACCCACAACGAAGAATATACAACTATGTACTGGGGGGCTTTGGGGAGAAAAAGGAAAAAATAAAAAAATCTTTAAAAAAAAAAAAAACTCTACATATATTCCACAATATGGATGAAATGGACCAATTTCTCAAAAAACAAAACCGGTCCAATACTTAAAAATCATAATATATTTCATCATATTCACAGCTAAAGAAGAAAAATCACATGACCGTATCAGTTGTTCTGGGAAAAGCATCTTGCAAAATTTAACACTCATTCATGATAAAAACTCTCAGAAAACTGGGAATAGAGGGGAAGTTTCCCCCTAAGATAGGAAGAAGGCAAGGATTTCCTCTCACCACTCTCATTCAACGTAGACTATTGGAAGTCCTAGTCAGTGGAAAATGCAAGAAAAGGAAATAAAAGGCATACAGATGAGAAAAGATCTGTTCCTATTTGCAGATGACATGAAAATCCCAAAGAGTTAGCATCAAAAATAAGCTCTTAAAACTAATAAGCAAATCCGGCAAGGTCACAGGATACAGGTTTAACATAGAAAAGTTAATTGGATTTCTGTATAGTAGCAATGCACACATGAAAACCAAAATTAAAAACATAATATCATTTACAACTGTTCAAAAAGAACGAAATACTTAGGTGTAAACCTAACAAAATATGTAAGGGCCTTGAATGTTAAACTACAAAATGTTAACGGAAAGAAATCAAAGAAGATCTAAACAAACAGAGAGACTCATCCAGGTATTGGACTGGAAAACTCAACATATTAAAGATATCAATTCTACCTCAAAAATAACTTTAAGCTCCTTCAGTATCAATAAATTCTTTGTAATATGTTTAGAATTTCATATGAAGAAATGGTCATGGAGTGTCAAAATTCCAAAAATATTGGTGATATATGTCCCTGATATATATATATATATATATATATATATAAAATACCGTATAAATATATATCAAGTGATTTCATTATATATCAATTGATTTGAAAATACATCAGAGTCCCCAGAAGAAATACCATGTATAGTTAAATTTATTTACCAGGGTAATGCATCATCACTAACATTTTTGTTTATAACACATATCATATTTATATTTCTACACTTTTTTTGAAAACTACTGAAAATATGAAAGACTTACTCTCAGAGAGTCAGATTTGGAGCAAACATAACTACACAGTGACCTTCTGAAGGGAAATTATTGATATTATACTCTTCCCTCCCCTCTAAGAGGCTGCTGCCAGGCACTTTCAGATCCTCTTTTAAATGGTATTAGAGAAAAAGTTCATCACTCCCTTAGTATCGCAACCACATGGGGTCGCTCCACTGTTCTCACTAGTTCAGGACTGAGTTTTCACTGCAAAGACAGACAGTGGGTCCATTTCTAAGCCAACAGGTAAGAGTCCTGGGAAGAACCTGGTCTTAAAATTAAGTCAATTGGATGTAGAAAACTGAGGTCCTTTGAATCAATCAGTAGGGGCTTTCTTTTTGCGTTATTAGGAAAGAGAGCATTTTTAGAAGATATGAAGCATTAGTCTTCGCAGAACAGATTTTTGCTGCCAATTTATGCCATTGACACATGATTTACAAACTAAAATACGGAGTAAGATTTCTTTAGTAGTTATTAGCAAAAAGGCAAAACTTTCTAAATCATATTTCATAAGATATTTTCCCAGATATGTTAAGATGCTGAAACAGAGTGGCTGCTAAAGCGGGGCGGATTATCGTAATCTTCTCAAGGGGTTTTGCAATTCAACATAGAGACTCTCCTCTCTCCCCATTCAAAGGCACATTAGAATTTGGGAGGTGTTGGTTATTTTGAAGAAAACCTTTCCAGGAGATTCTAATGGTCTCCCTCTTCATTAAAGAAGTAATCTCTTAATTCTCTTCCAGTTCTCAGTTTTAAGTTAATAACTCTTCTGATTAGTACCCAGGTCCACAAGTTTCCTGGTGCACATCTGAATTTCTTGGGCAGATTAAAAAATGCAGATCCCAGGCCACCCTTCCCAGGTTTTGTTCCCTTGTCTTGGGGTATCTGCATTTCACAAAGTACTGCCCGCCACCCCCACATGGTTTTAGTGCAGCTAGTCTCAGAAATGTGATTTGATAACTAAAGGTCACTAGACAGTGGTTTCCAAATCTGGAAGAGCATCAGAATTACCCAGGATATTTTAAAAATACAAGTCCTTTTGCCCCATCACCTGGAGGTTCACATCCTATTAACCTGGTTGGGTGCAGGCGACTGCGTAGCTGCTACCTCTATTTTTCACAAATTTTCCACATCATTTTGTTGTGTCCCCTGCCTGGGGAGCCCTAGTGAATTTCATCATGATGTCAGTTGAGGCCTATTTATATTCTATGTTCTGTTTATAACAAATTTGCTTAAAGAACATTTAACACGCACCCATCACGTGCCAGGCTCAGGGCTAGTGGGACACAGAGCTGATAGGTAGTGCATAGTGTGGCTCTGCAGACATTCAGAGTGTAGACCTGTAGGCAGAACTCAAATGAACAATTACGACATGGAGGGGTGCTTTAACAGAGACCTTCGCATGCTGCTAAACACAGTGACCCTCTGTGTTCAAAGATTTTTCAGGACATACGAACAAGGTCACAATCTATTTAGAAAAGCACTTCCTCCTTGATGAGAGTGAGAAAGACAAAGGGAGCCATTATTGACCTTCTACCATCTGTTATGAATAATGTTATGAATAATGCTTTTCCTACCCTACCCCACTAATCCCTGCAACATCCCTGGAGATGGGCGTTATCAGGCCTCTTTCACCAAAGAGGAACTGAAGCTCAGAGTGTCTGACCAAGGCTCTTCATCTAGAAAGCGTGTTCTAGCTGGTATCTAAATCGGAATCTATCTGACTCCAAAGTATGTGCTCTTTCCTGCCCACCTGGCTGATGTTCACTGGGGGATGAGAACAGAGTGTCTGCTATGCACAGACGGTGGTTTGTTCTTGCTTCCCCTCCCCTGATCCACTGAGTACGTGTAACTGAACTTCCTTGCCTATAAGAGGAAATGTGGAAATAGTGAGAAAATAGCCATTTTTAAAATATTCTAAATAAAGATTTAGGGATAAAAAGATGCGGAAACTATTGCTTACAGTAAGATTTGGGGAATAACTGCAAGTTTTTTTAAACCATATTATTCCAAGCCCTGAACTATTTCCTCCCTCCATGCTTTTCACCCTCAATCTTCTCCCCCATAAGAGTAACTGCTAAAAAGTGAAGTGTGTAGTTGGAATAAGCATACAAACAAATATGTGTATATGTACATATATATGTATGTATCTGTGTAATCTGTGTGTATATATGTTTACATATGCATACACACAGAACTGAGGGATTTACATCATTTGCTCTATAATTTGTCTGCTGTCTTTAATTTGGACATAGACATGCAGGGGATATAGCAACGAACAAGACAGACACAATCCCTTTCTTCAAATGGCCTGTAGTCTAGAGAATAATAAAGAAATAAAGAAATAATAAATTAAAGGAACTTTCCCTTCTCTGATTTTTACAAGAGTCATTATGTAGTGATGGGTGCTGCCGTGATGTTTGATCAATTCTACTTACGAAGTAGAACACTCAACTCTGGCTATGAAACTAATACAATGTATTTCACGTCTTCTTCAAGTTGGTCAGAAAACCAAGTAAATAGTCCCCCCCAAACCTAAGTAGGATATTGATTTATCGGAAAGCAGCAAAAATTCAATATCATCAGCATAAGAAATATTTACAATCACAAAGGAAAAAAAATTATCTCCTGGGGCTATCTCAAGAAAGAAACCATGATCCACTAATACAGAGTTAATTGTGAATTTAATTCTCTTATTGACGGAGAAAGCGCTTGTTGTCACTTGCAGTATGGCAGTAACTTAGCTAATTTTTGTTATCTCTTTTATAATAATGCATAAAGTTTTGTTAAATTAGTTTGATACTTTAAAGGAAGAACTTGAAGTGAAAATTGCCTAACATGGAAAAATGATTTTCTAATAGCAAAATTTCAAGCAGCAGCTAAGAGAGGATATTATTCAGCAACTGTTTTTCTTAGCACTCCTGCTCTAAAATCTCTAAAATGCTAGGATGAGACAGACGTGTGTGTTGGAGAAAAAGGAAGACAGACATCCAATTCTGCACGTCTTGTGCATAACTGTTGTAAAAGGCCTCATTTTGTGTACTGTATGTGTGAGAGGAGTGTACATAGCCACATAATGTAAAAAGAAAAATCTATATACAAACAATGCAACCAACTATCCAAGCATCGTACTGACTAAAACACCAAATAGATCTTGAACAGTGAAAAAAGAGAGATAAATGTACAGAAAAAAAAGAGAGAAGAAGAAGGAGGAGGAGGAAAGAAGGGAGGGAAGGGGAGAGAGAAAAATACAGAATGGTGGAACGGTCTAACCACCACTGAGCACACCTCCTTCCCTTAGCTGACGACAGCCAACGCTGGCCATTTTGGGTGGGATGGAGCTAACATCCTCGGAAGTGTGTCACGTGAAGCTGAAACACCAAGGTTTTTCAATGTCTCCTTCTCTCTACACACAAGAACCCATCCCATCTTTACACTGAAAAGTAATAAGTATCTCTTTCATGACCTCTCTTCAGTATTTATAGTCATGCAAAAACATTTCCTGTTTCTTTCTGTTTAAATTCAAAACTGAGAAGCAAATTGGACACAGTTGGGGGAAAATTTTGAAAGATAGAACCTTGAAGAAGACAGGAGAACTGAGGAGGCAGTGGTTTTGTGCACATTATCCATGGGGTCCCAGAGGAATTTTTTATAGCTCCAAAGATTCTTATCATTCACATGATGTTCAACAGAGAAAAAAGTGACTGCTTTATATTCATTATGAGGTAGAAAACCTAGAATTACAGAACAATCAAATTGCAAGTGACTTTCTGTTCGTCTAAAGTGCAGGGCCATGTCTTCACATAGAATTCCTAACTGAGGGATGAGATTTGAGCATCCTGGAAGATGGGCTTAACTGACATAAAGAAAGATATAAACCAGGAGGCAGAGGTGATTGATAAAACAACAAGAAGAACATCCTATGTCCTAGGTGACCACTTGCCAAAGTCATAAATAGACAAGTAAAGTCAGAAGAGGGAGTCATCCCATGCATAGAAGGATATGGAAATTGATGGAATAAATTCTGAAAAACAGTTAGCAAAGTTCCCAGGGGCAAACTCAGTCAGCCTTAGATCTGCTACTTGATCTCATCCAACACTTTCTTTCAACAGACGAGTGGTAGACCTGGGATTAGAACGTGTGGATTCACGGACACTCAGCCAAGGCTTCCTCTGTCGCCTCATGCTCCAGTGCGTTAAGCTGATGTTTTGGGGATTTTTTATTTCTTTTCGTCCAATCCTTTGTTGAGGTATAACTGACAAATGAAACTTGTATATATTTAAGGTGTATGGTGATGTTTTGATATATGTATACATTGTGAAATAATGGACACAATCAAGCCAATTAACATATCTATCACCTCACACAGTGAATTGGGGAGATGTTGTTCAAGGGGTACAAAGTGTCAGTAATGTAAGATAAGTTCCGGAGTCTAATCTACAGCAATGTAAATGCAGGTAACGATAATGTATTGTATACTTGAAACTTGCTAAGAAGGTAGTTCTTAAGTGTCCTAATCCCCCAAAAAACAAGGTTGGTTTTAATATTATATGTATAAGTATTTAAGTATATACTTAAATATATATGTTGTTGTTATGATTATTAAAATACAAATTGGGGCTGGCCCAGTAGTACAGCAGTTAAGCGTGCACATTCTGCTTTGGCGGCCCGGGGTTCACCAGTTGAGATCCCAAGTGTGGACATGGCAGCACTTGGCAAGCCATGCTGTGGCAGGCGTCCCACATATAAAGTAGAGGAAGACGGACGCAGATGTTAGCTCAGGTCTGGTCTTCCTCAGCAAAAAGAGGAGGATTAGCAGCAGATGTTAGCTCAGGGCTAATCTTCCTAAAAAAAAAAAATAAAATAAAACACAAATTTATTTGAAAGCATTACTAAATTTTTAAGTAGCTTTTATACATTTTGTATTTTTTCAATAGATGGATTAATTCTGTGCAATTTGTGCAATTCTGTGCAATTTGCGAATGTTAAAAATGGGTCTTCTTAAGTAATAGAGGTCAGATCATTTTCTTTATGTCTGTTCAGCACAAAGATGCAGACCCATAAGACATTAAGTATGGAACCATGTTGCAGATGCCCTCCTACCAAACTGCTTCTGCTGGTGAATTTTTGTTGTTGTTGTTGAGGAATATTGGCCCTGAAACATCTCTTGCCAATCTTCCTCTTTTTGTTTTCTCCCAGCACATAGTTGTATATCCTGGTTGTAAGTCCTTCTAGTTCTTCTATGTGGGATGCTGCCACAGCATGGCTTGATGAGTGTTGTGTAGGTCTGCTCCCACGATCCCATCGGGTGAACCCTGGGGTATGGCAGAAGCAGAGCATGCGAACATAACCACTTGACCATGGGGCCAGCCCCTGTGCTACTGAATTTAAATGATCTCAGTGATCATGGAAAAACTCTTTTTCTAGTGATAGAAAAAGAACTGAATAGACAATATCTTATTTCCTTCTCTTTTTAGTGTATACCTTTCTTTTCTAGAGAATAAGCTACATCTAAAAAACATGCATCTGGCAGAGAGAATGTGGTCTCATATGTAAAATCATTTGTTGATATTTTCTGACATTTGCTGTCAGATTCCTCCTCCAAAAGAGCTCACACTCCCAAGAGGATCCTTGATGAGGTAAGAGAGCTGCCACACTGATTTCCTTAGCTCAGGTCTCTCTGCTCATTATCTCCTTTGGGCTCATCTTCTTACAATATAACCTGTGATGGGTTGCCACGGTTCAGAAACTTGTTTTTCTTAACCATTCTATTTCTATACAGAATCTAAAACATTTGAAAGAGACATAGACAAAAACAAAAATACCTGAATCTTGATATAACAAGGGATGAAAAGAGAAGACCATGGGATTTCCCACCAAACCCGTGGTCGTTCCTGGTGACGTCAGCAGCTGCAAAGTCCTTAAGCGCCGTGGTTTCTCAGGCCCACCTGTCTTTTTCTCTACTCCACTCCCCTTCACCAATAACTAGAGTAATAACTCTGAGATCTCAACGGCAAGCCAGAACTAACTACTATCATCGAATTTCCTGCTGATTGTAGAATCCCAGCTGCTCTCACACTTTGACTATGTTGATTCCTCTTATTCGTTGACCCCACCATTTTTACCTTCCTGTCTCATCCAGTTCTGTGACTCGATGTACTATCTACCCGCTGATGACCCCCAGATTTCTACTTGAGTCTGTGTGGGTGACTGCTGTGGGAGAACACTCTTAAGATTCTTAGATGCCCTTTTTTTCCAGATGAGAGACTCTATTAGGCACTGGCTTAGAAATACCCTTTAGCAAAGTGTTGCACAGCCACACACACAATTTGGTATTTCTCCACAGGCCTCATCTGATTCAGAATTTTTTTACCAGTTGGGAGACAGGGAATGAAATGTGGTTTATCTTCCAACCCAGCAAGTCCTAGGTCTTCTCTATTTCCCTTAAATTCTGCTTGCAAACTAACTGGTCCTTCTAGCTTGTGTTTCTCTTTCACTATCTTCTCATACACTACTAGCAGCCTGGTACATGCAGCATTCTCTCTATAGCTCTCTTTTGCCAGATCCACAGGTTCATTAGGGATATTCTCTATCTTCCAGTTTACCACAGGCAGTGTTTATGCTAATTGTCCTGGAATTGGATAGCACAGGTGCCCCTTCTCCAGCCTCCAGTAGCAATTTCCTCACTGCTCTTCCAGCCTCCTGTAATAGCCCTGTGGTCCATTCTCCATCATGGACCCATCATTGGCCTCAAAGTCAGTGCCACATTTGTAGGTCTATGTCATAACTGCAATCTATCTCTATGTACCAATTTTGGTCTCAGTTAACTGTTCAGGCATTAAAAAATTGCCACAATTCTTAGTGGCTTGATGACAATTTTTCATTGCTCATGACTCTTAACTTGACCAGGAGGTTCTCTGCCAGGCTTTCACATGGTTGAGCTTACTGGTAGCCTGACTGCAGTTGGAGAGTACATGACAGCCTCTCTCACATATCTTGGCATTGGTGCTGGCTGTCACCTGGGCCACTCTCTTCAGGTGGTCTCTCATCATTCAGCAGACTTTCCTGGGTTTCATTAGACAGTTCTGGGAGCATGACAATAAGGTGAAGCCTGAAGCTACAAGAGCCGTCGCTCCACAACTCACACATCTTTACTTCGGCCATATTTTATTGGCAAAGCAAGTCACAAGGCCAATTTACATTCAAGATATGTACAGAAATAAACTCCTTCCAATGGGAGGAGCTCAAAAAAACTTGTGGTCTTATTTAACCTCTCACACTCTATAATGCAAAATACAACACAGTTTATAAGTTTAAAATAAGCAGAAATTTCCAGGTGATGGAGTCGCTTTGCTTTGGAAAAGAATATAGCATTGGTTGAATTCAAATTATCACTCCGCCCCTTACTTCTAATGTGACTTCGGGCAAGAAACTTTACTATTTCTCAGTTTTGTTAATGGTCAAATAGAGATGATAATATCTACTTTTTTAAATAAAATAATATATACAGCATTCTCAATACATTAGGTAGCTAATATAACTATTAGAGCAATTATTAAGAGAACGAAGGAGAAAAATTAGTTCCCTACAGGGAGGATTTTGTTATAAAGATGGAAAAGAACCATCCAGAAAGAGGAGAAAGAGTTGATAGGATTCAGAAAGAGGGAGAGGAGCAGGCAGGACAGGGCCATATAACAGTGATAATAGTTAAAATTTATTGAGCAATCATTTTTTGCCAATTGTTCTAACATATAACCTCATTTAATTTTCACATTCATACCATGAGGTGGTTATTGTTACCCCATTTTCTCTGAACAAACTGGTGTGCAGAGAGTTTTCTCAAGCACACAAAGATAGTAATTGGCTAAAGTGGGCTTGCAATCCCTGTGTGTCTCATTCAAAAAAAAGGACAGTAATCACTCTATTCTGCTGTGCCAGAGGTGGGAACATATGACGAGACAACTGGTACCAAGTCCACTTAGAATCAGTTACAAGAGCGTGAAAGGTAAGGTTGAGCATACAGGCTGGACCAGCCTGTCAAGATGAGTTTTCACCTGTAATCACGGCCCTCAGAGTCTCCGCAGGTAGAGACCATCCCTCTCCCTCGACTCTGTCTAGTTGAACAAATTTTCACCCCATGTTCCATGAACCAGGCACTTCATTAGGACCCTGCGTATAAACTTGCATACTGTAATGAGGGAGAAGGACTCAGTCGCAGATATAAGTTGAAGCTGCGGCTCTTGGAGTAGCAAAGACATGCAATGTGAGAGATTCTGAGGCCAGAGCTAAGCTATTGGTGGTCGGGATGAAATGGGGGGAATCAGGCTGAGGAAAATTCAGGAGACCTTAGGTAATTGGATATTTCATGAGGGAGAAAAAATATTCAAGAATGAAATAGATGTTTTTAGCTTGGGGTGCCTAAATGTATGGTGGTGTTGCCCAAAACAATAGGAAATATAGGCAAAGAAGCACGTTTTGGGGTTGAGTTTATTTCTGGACAATGTCAAATATATGTCCAGGCACAGCCAGGTGGAGAGGTGCAGCAAGAGGTCCGACATGAGCTTGCCTCTGGACGGACTCCTGAGGAGTTAGCAGCCTGTGACATGACCACAGGTAAGCCCACACCCTCCAAAGCTCTGACTGAAACACCCACACATAACCACACAACTTCTCTGCCTCGTGTAAGAGAGGCATGAGGAAGCTGTAGAGATTCAGTGAGGGGCTCACTCCCTACTTGTTTCAGACAAAGCCAATGCACCATATTTAAATTATTCCTGCTGTCAGCCTCTACATTTTAAGTGACGTAATTCCCAGACCAACTATCTACACTTAAGTTTACAGTTCCATTGACAGTGACAAATTGAAAAGATGATCCTGGATATCTTGATCCAGAATCAACTGCTTTTTTAAATACTGAACCAGCATTACTTGAGTATTAATTATGGAAAAGATAAAGGAAAATTTACATTGGTTTTGTGACTATAATTATGATAAACACTTTCCTACAATGTTATTTAATCATCACTCTAAATCTTTCAAGGTGGGCATTAGCATCACCGCTTTATAAGTAAGCAAACTGAAGTTAAAGGAAATTACTTAACTTTCTAAAAGTCGCAATGTGTGGGCAAGATACTTAAAATAATATTAATAAAAGAATTTATAGTTTTAGAGTTCTTCAACTTTAAAAAAATGGGGCTCAATGTTTGTATCTCATAGAGTACTATTTACCGTATAACTTCTTCATACCTCTTTTCCTTAACTGAGATGTCACTCTCCCATCAACTGTTTTCCTTCCCTCTCTTCCTCTCTTCCGCTCTATATGTGCATCGCTGCCTTTTATAGTGCCTTCAGAATTCCTTGACTTTTTCAAATACAGGACATTTCAATTCTGCCTCTCTTTAGGTCTTCATTCCTTCGGTCACCGGGAGTTTCTGCTGGAGGCCCAACAGAGATGGCATCACTCCCTAAATGAGTCACCCAGCTCTCCATGCCCTGGACACCTCAGATCTTATGGTCTGTCTCTTTAAATACATTCATCTAATTTATTACTTTCCTCGTCCCTTGTCATTTCACCACACACATATAAAAAGTCATCACAGCTGTGTCAACCCAGCAGCTCACTTTCCTCGTTTCTGAATGACAGTTGTTTGAGTACTACTGAAGAGAATTATATGACCCTGCAGATTGGTTCCCTTACAAATTCACCATTTCCAATATAAAACAGGACCTGAGGCTCCTTAGAAAAGTCTTATGTGTGCCCTCATTTACCACATTTATTCCCCTCAACATCTGTTTTCCATTTGCTCTTTACGCCTTCCAACCTTTTACTTTTACCTTCAGTCTCAGCAGACAATCTCAACACCTACTTCACAGAGAAAACAATGACGTCCTACAGTATCTACTTCTTCCTCCATCTGGCTTTCCTACAACCTGCTTACATCATCACCCTTCCTTTAGACCACTTCCCTCACGTGCTATGAAATGGGTTCTCTCCTATTGATGGCTAAACCCTCCATTGGGCACGGAATAGCGTCTCCGTCTCCACAACTTAAATCTCTAGATTTCTCCGTCTCTCTCACATTCCTTCAAAATCACACTTTTCAAAAAAGTACTCTAGACTTTGATTTCTAGTTTCTAACTCCTCAGACTCCTCAAACTGTTGCAATCTAGCTTCACTCACCACAACAAACCAAAGCATCTTCATGATGAATTCTTGTTTCTCAGTACAATTGGATATGGTATGGCTTACGCCACCAGCTTCAGTTACAATGTAGTTACCTTTTTCCCCCTAAAAATTGGTAAATCCAATATTGCTCTTTGTAAAAAATCTCAAAGTCAGGGGTAAGATTACCAAGCCCAGGCAATAAAAATGCTTCCCAGAATCCAGCTGAGTCTGTCTTGGAGAACCAGGTGGCTTTTTTCCTTCTTTAGGCTAGTCATGCACTATTCTACTTGACCTGATGCGTTAAGGAGCAACAAGAAGGGTTTGCTATAGAAGAAACTTTTTCTTTTCTAGCTAGGTAGAAATTAAGGCCTATATGATTAACCATGACAACTCTGAGTAATAAATTTAAGTTTAAAATGATTTTTGGGCTTCTAGACAGAATCTGTGGCCTTTATTATGTCTTCCAGGGTCCGAATACTTTTTCCAATTGTATTATCCTACAGTATGCTTAAAGAGGGCATCCGTTATCCCTCCTAGGAGTTTTCCTAAGTAACCTGTGTTTGCTTCTTTGGAGAGGTTTCTGAGGATTCTTTTCAGGGAAACACAATCCACTGGAAGTTGGCAATTATAAACATCTGAAGGTCTCTAACAGCGGTCTTGAATGCACAGGATAAGTCAGTGTGAAAGGTGAGAGTAAGTTTGATGTCCACACATGAAGGAGTGATCTAGTGGGACACAGACTGTATGGGGACTAATAATATCATTTCACACAAAAAGTAAATCAATTTTTGTCTCTCAAGATGGGAACATTCCTTGAGTAGAGTTAGAGAGCTCCACAAAACAGGTGGTAGCCTCTCTCGAGAGAAGAAATTGGCTCTCACAGAGAGATGACCCCATTATGACTAAATTAGACCCCATTGCTGGAGCGCTTGGTTCACTGAGAGGGTTGTAAGAACCTTAGCGGAAGCATCGGCTGACAGGAGGTCAAAGTCTAATCTTTATCAGATTGAAGTTTGTGATATATGAGGTAAACAGGAGAACCAAGAGATACTTAGAGAAGTGAATCAACTTCTGAAGTGTTTAAAAGAATGGTTGTTAAATTTTGACAGTAATCAGTTACAGCAGTGCAGTAGCTATTGTCTGAGAAAAATATACCAGAGTTTCGGTTTTGCTTAAGTAGCAGAAGAGCGCGGTCAAAAGTAACAGGATAAAGAAAAAGGAGATCGTTTTGAGAACCTTTAGTTAGTTCACGGAGGATGACAAAAACAAACATAAGCCAGATAAGTGGTAAAGGGGAATAAATGCTGAAAAATCAGAAAATTAATTTTATTCCATCGTCTTGAGCAGAAGCTGTTTACTTCCGTAGTCAGTAGTTTGTTCTGCCATTTGGCAGAAATTGTTCAATTATACAGTCAGCAGCTTCAGGAGAATTCTTAAAACTCATCAATTTAAGGTCTCCTGCTGGAATGGATGTCCAGTAGTCAGTAAGAATTGCTGCATATTTTTTAATTTGGGAAACATGAACCCAAAGATCAACACCTTGGAGCTGTGTCAGTTGCTAACAGTACCTTATAGGTGTCTTTCTATTGAGGCTCAAGGATGGTTTTTCCTGATGCCTTTTTCAGAAGCCCATATCTGCGGGTTTCAGATCACGCAAAGGCTGCTTAGGTGGGATTTTGGAAACACACATTTCATCTGTTGTGATAAAGCTGGCGGTATCACTTGAGTCTTCTGCAATAGTCAGTCCTATCAGCGTGTGACAGCATAGACTAAGATTGTAAGTAATTCTCAAATGCATAAGGCAGGCCTGTTATTAATTCAAAAGGAGATAACGTGTGGATACTAGAAATGCTTGATCTTGTTGTCATCAAGGCCACTGGTAGTACTGACAGTTTAAGTTCCTGAGAGCTTTGTTAATTATGGTTTTAGAAATCCCTTTGCTTTTTTTATCTTTCCTGAAGTTTGAGATGATAAGGATTGTAGAGATTCTGAGTAATTATTATTTACAAAGCTCTTAAATAATGGTGACAATGAAATGTGTGTCCCTATTGCTGGAGAGAGAAGCTGGAATTCCTCAAGTTCAGAGTATAAAATCATGTGTTGTTTTTCTCTGTCATTACAGCCAGAGCTCTCCATCAAAGTGAAGCCTCAATCTACCTGAAGAATAAGTAATAATAACTGGAAGTTAGTCATAGGGCATTTGGAGATATTCTAAAGTGTCGTAAGGCTCACATTCCTGACCATGTCCTGTCTACAGGCTCACCAGGATTGTGTTATCAGCAGGTAGAACACGCCTTGGAAACACACTCAACAGTGGCCTTAAAAATTCACCAAGTTGATTCAGTATCATGGCTAATTTGTTTCTGCTATTGTGGTTAATATCATGAAGCATTCTTGGTACATTCTACATTATCAAGACAATTTCAATTAGTCCATGACAATTAGCAAAGAAGCTCCAGTTTCTTTAAGTTGTGGTCCATCTCTTAGGGGTTCCTGTAGCAATTGGGAAATCTCTATAACCCAAGCATCTCAAAGTCATGGACTAACCCAAAACGATTTATCTCCTATCAATATAAATATTTAGTCTTTTACTTTTTTTCAGAAGGCCGTTCTGAGCAATAGCAACTAATTTAACCATCTGAATTAAGTTTAAATTTTAAGGATAAATCCATGTCTGTTATAGCATAACCTACTTGGAAATTTTTAATTTTTTTCTTTTGAAGAATGAAGTATCCACAAACATAAGTAAATCAGGATTATCACGGGAGTCTCTGTCTAGGAGGTCTGTATGGAGCGTGGAGCGTTCCCTTAGAGAGATTCAATGCTCAGGGAATTCTCCTTCTTCCAGTAAAGGAAAGAGGTGGCTGTGTTCAGAGCGTTGCAGTGATGGAGGGTTACATGGCAATGGGAAAAGCAACACTATTTCAGAGTCCGACAACTGGTTGAAAAGTGTGAAGGCTATTTTGTCAATAGTGCAATAGAGGAATTTGTATAACATGAGAAATCATTAAGCTTACTTGGCACTTGAAAACTAAATCAACTCAAGTTTTCACAAGTTTTTCTATTGCTATACTGCTCTTAATCAAGGGGATGTGTCTTGGCTATTGAATCTAAAGAAAGACTGAAACAAGCCACGGGCCTCTGACGATTTATGCGTCATTGAGTCGCACCACTAATACCTGTCCAGACTTTAAATGAACAACAAAAAAAAGAGTTTTATGAATATAGAATCCTGAAAACAAATTGCTTTAGTGACAGTTATTGTACCATCTTTGAGCTGAAACAGGAATACATTTTTTTTGTTTTGAAAAATTTCAATTATAAAAAGATCACTTACATTCATGTTTACTAGCAAGACAAGCTTTCCATGATTTTTTGGTTCTTTTTTTTAAATATGCATTAAGTTTGGTGGACAAAAGCTTTCACAAGGGTTCTGAATTAATTACAATTTGCATAATTTTTAAACAAACAATTATTCCTGCGGTCCTTTCTTTTATAGGGTGGAGAAGGAAACCATTGTGTTACTTAAAGGTCATTTTGGGAAACCCAAAGACAGTATAGGCATAAAAGACATCTTAGTAGACTTTTTTTTTTAATATTTTTATCTTAATTTTCTTTCACTTTTATCAAATATTTCAGAATATTTTACCTAACGGTTGTTGATAATTCTTACTTCTTAGGACTTTGTTGGGATATGATGATTAAGGCAAATCAGAGGCAGTACAGAGTCGGAGTTGTGAGGGTGGGCCTGGCGGGGGGAGCAGGACTAGCTCCTGAGACAGCCGCCTGTGATGTGAAAACTGAAAGCTTACTTCAGAGGAGGGCTGATGGAGCGAGGGCGCCCTTCCCCCCACCTCAAGGGAATTTCAGGGGAGCTGGAGATGAAAGAGGTCAACCTTGGCTCACATTTTCCCAAATGTCGTCAACCCAGATCTCGGGGCCCATCTTCTTTCCAGCGGTGCCCCTGCTTTAGAAGGGGAGATCCGGAAGACAGAACATTTCACTGGGGCTGAGGCTCTGTGGTCCTTACACTGATGCATTCAGACATCAACCTCAGGAGAGGACAGCCTTCAAAGCTGCTGGGGAGCCTTCCAATTCCATCTTCTTAATTATGTGTTTATGCTTCTTAATTTCTATTTACACTCTCCTAGGCCAAAGAGAAGAAGGAATGATTCCACGTCCTTATAATCTCTATTCTTTACAAAGCTGCCAAATTCCTCTGCTAATCCCTCCATGTCTTGCCCCTCGCTGTACCTTATCTTATGCTATCAAGCATGACAATGTGAGAAAGAGAGATTCTTCCACATGCCGTGGATTACCCATGTCCCTTCCATCCTGGCAAGGAGGTTGTCCCTGATCTCCACTAAATGTAAACCACCCAACTCCAGACACTCATCCTTAAGGAGCATTTTGGGGGGACACTTTTGGTATGAATGATTATATCAGTCAGGTTCCTAACAGGAAGCAGTTGGCACACTCACGTTAGAATAACTGGAGGAGTGTTTCTTCGCAAAGATGTTGCAAGATTTAGTGGCAGCATAAGGGATAGTGAGGATCTTGGGGCTAATGAGAGCTCTTGTCATCCCTCAGCCTGAAAAGATGAGAAGAAGGAACAGTTACCAAAACCTGGAAGGAGTATGTTGGGAGAGGAGGCTAATTTGAAAGCACCTACAGTCAAGAGATGCAGACTTCCCGCAGTAACCTTGAAGGAGGGGAGGCAAGAGAATAATTACCTTAACCTGCTTCTTCTCTCCACTCCCATCTCCTGTCGGTACCCCTCATTGGCCAAACCCAGCTGGAAGCTAGAAGACAAGGATGATCACTAATGGAGTTCATTCAAGTCAGCCTCCTGGGGCAGAAAGCAGGGAAGGAAAGATGAAGACAAGATCTGGAGAGGAAAATAGATGAGGTCTGGCTCACTTGTGTGTGGACATTCCACCATGCTCCTATTTCAGCTCTGCTGGCAGCTAGAATCATTGCTGGTAGCTTCCATGAAATCCTACACTTCCAGATTTCCTGAAAGGGCCTTTTCTGATCTTTGCTTTTGCAGCTCTTCTAATAGTTATCTAAGCCTCAAATTCTTTATATTATTTTCTTTCCACTAAATATACCTAGAGTGGTTTCTGCTTTCCCAACCAAACTTGACTGATCCAAGAACATTTCCTCCCTTAAAAGGGGCTCTATAGCCAAAAAGTAAGCCCTCAGAGGGAAACAAATCCAACACTTTTCTCGCCAATTCCTCTGGTCAGAGAGATGATGAGAGCTAACAGAGAGAGGATATCTTTTTTCTTTTGTTTCCTTAGAGCCCCATGATATTGAATGAAAGTTCATGAGAAGTCCAAAATAATAAATTCAGCCGTATTTAAGAGCATAGCATTTTAAAATCAATCCATTTAAATGTGTGTATATAACACTAGAGGCTTGTTAAGGCTAAATTCCTGTGAAAGAGTGTTACTTTTTAGCTCTTTCTCTCTCTAGGCACCAAAATCTAGACTGCAGCAAGGATACAGAAATCAGCTAGAATGGCTCTTCCAGGCCTGGAGAGGGTTATTGATTCAAGACAGATGAAACATAAAGACTGAAAATAAATGAACACATACCTTAGAAGAAGAACCATCTGTAGGTCACTCTGTAGTTAATTTTGTCATAAATCTGGACAACAAATAAGGACAAATCTTATATTAATTTTTAGGAAAATTTTGAATACCTTCAATCCTGTCTCTAGTTTAGTCCATGCTGTTTTTCCTCCTAAATCCGATGACACTTTTGTTTGCCACACATTTCTTTTCTCTTAAGGCTTCATGCTTCAAGGTTCATACTTCACGCCTTGCTTTCAGGCCTGGCACATGTACTTACTCAAAGGTTACTTTAACTACAGCCTTTGTCAATGGTTAGCCAGGGGCGATGAGAGCAGCCGAAACTCTTGAGCATTTAATGCCTGGCATCCCAAAAAGCACTCTCCATGCTCTGCCTTACTCATCTCTCACAACAACTGGATGAGCTAGGTTATTATCTTCTTCTTATTTCCAGTTTATAGAAGAGGAAATGAAGGCTTAGGTTTCCTGCCTACATCCACAAGTTGGAATGTAAGTGCAAGTCTGCCTAATCTTAAAATGGTTCTTAAGTCTTACATTGTGCCTCTTCTTTTAAGAAAATCTGCAGCCTACGCTGGGAAAGGCTTTTTCTCTTGGTTTCTAAAGTGGAGTTGTGCTTTGTGTCTCTCTCCCCACTGCGAGCTGATGATTCTGTTTCCCACGTCGTCTCTGCTGTGTTATTCTATCCCCACCATAGTGAGGGAAGGGGTTATGTTTCACCCATTTTGTCAGGAAGAATAATTTACTGATTGGGGCAAAAGCTGCAAGTATGTTCTCATGTCAGGAGACATGTGGATGCACTGCTACTTCCTGTGTAGCAAGGAAAACTTCGCCACAGACAGGACTACTTCCTGTCCTTTTCTGTGGGACCATGAGTTGAGTTTTCATCATCTAGTAATATCTTTTCTTACATAATCCAGAGCCATATCCTATTTGTGTGGGCCCTGTGAGTCCACAGATAGCACTATCATTGACTTAGGGCTTAAATGACTCAAGGCTTGCTGCTCCCACCTTACCATATTCATTTCTAGCAACCATTCCCATCCTCAGCACTTGTTTTCTAGGACGGGAACAATCTCACATTTATCTATTGTTTTTCCCTTATTCACCACAAAGAGTAGCTATGAACTAAAATAAAAATAAAGAAAATCCAGATATGAATACATCTATTTTAACAACTAAAAATGTTTTCTCTGGATTGCTCCTTTGATCCAAAGATCTTTAAAGTGTTTAAAAAGACAATTAACTAAACTTCACTATAGGCTTACATAGCTTACTAGCAGCTCTAAAGCACCTTCTTCTCACAAGTTTTTGAAACACTCAAAGAGAGCTTTAATCCCACTGAAAACCAAAGAAAAATAGGCTGTACTATCACGCCCCTTATTGGCAGAGGTGAAAATCAATGTACTCTGGAGTGTACCTGAAACGTGCCTCACTGACTATCTGACACCTTCTAAAGACCAAGAGTCAGGGCCTCCCTTCCCAGCCACCAGCAGCTCAGAGAGTGCCACTCCACCAGGCGCCTCTTTTGTCTTTGGTTAACAAGCTTAAAGAAGAGTTTGACCAAGATCTCCTGTAACTGAGTCAAAATCCTCTGCAGGTATCAGAGAGTGATGAGAAGTTCAAATTCAGGTTGAAATCACCCTGGTTAGACACAATCTGTTAAGTTCTTGGTCTGGGTTTAATTCACTCAGTCTTGGTAAAGAGATTTAGCATATCCTGTTTGGAGAAGTCTGGTATTGCTGTCTGCAATACCACTGCTTTCCTTGGGTATTTTTCCAGGCTGTTCCACGAGCCGGTGAAGGTATAGATGGGAATATCCTCCTTGGAGGGGGACTGCTTTCTCATGCAAGTAGGGAGAATGAAATAAAGACTCGGCACTTGTGCAAGTTTCTCAGGTTCCTTACCTGATTCCATTGAAAGCTCAGATTCCTGTACTACATTTTTAAACACAATGGCCTTAATTTCATACTTATTTAACAGCTAGTGCATAAACTCTAAATACATTATGGACAGGACAATAAGTCCTTACACTCAGGGAATTACTACATATACACTCATACTCTTTTCCAAAGTAATCTAAAAGGAAACTTTCCCAGTAACAAACAAATTGTACTAGTAATGAGCTGAGCAGCTTTATGGCTTATTGGTTATTTTCTTGGTAATATCTCTGATCATTTCAAATACTCACACACAAAATGAGTTTTCAAAACGGAAATAGCACTGAACATTATGGTAATGGGTTCAAGAATTGGAAGCCAGATTTATGTAACAAAAAGGGTAATTTCCATTTGATTTAAACCTCCACATTTAATGAAAGGATGTTCTTAAAGAAATTACTACAATATCAACAGTTACTAATCAATTATGCAAAAATTTCTTCCCAAAGGTGATTAAAATCTGCTACAACTGCTTAATTCAGATGTCTAACTGACAAATTGAAGCTAATTGGAAATATCAAATTTTAAAAATTAAACTAGTATATTCCAGATGGCCTGGTTAAGAGAAAAGCTATGTTAGAAATAGAAAAGCAATGTCAAATAGCACGTATTGTTTGAAAGGTGAACCTTTGAAAAACTCACTATTTATAATAACTTTTTTTGAGAAAATACCATTGCATTAGAAATAGAGTGAGTCATATCTTGATAATCAGTACTATGGAAAAGCTAAGTAGACAATTTAAATGTCCTTATATTTGATCATGCATTATGCTTTGTACTTTCACTTGATACGGATTTAACTTCTGAGAATTCACAATATGGTAAAATAATTTACATACTAGTATTTCAGAGTTTTTCATAAGTCAGATCTGAGTTTGGATAAAGTATATCTTTCTTCTACCTATATAAAGAGAAATTTATTAAGCAAATTAAAGTCATAAATAAGATTATAGAGGAATGCACAACCTCCTAAATGCATTGTCTTTAAGTGTTTTATAATTACATTTACCTACGAGTAACTTATCAAATGCTCAGCATTTTATATGCATTATCTCATTAAATCTCAAAGCCTATGAAGAATATCCAATTAGTAGTATGCTCATTTCATAGATGAGGAAACTGAAGTGTGAGAAGGCCAAGTTTCCCCAGGCCATTCAGTCAGCAGACAATGGAGTTTGAGTTTGGAGACTGTTAGACTGCAGACCCCTCGCTTGCACCAGCCTCCTCTTTGCCAGCAGACTCCGGAAAACAGGCACTGGTAGTATGTGAATGTGAGTGGAGGCGGGACTAGCGATAAGGCCCCTCTGGCTCCTTCCCTCTTTACTCTCATACTGTTACAGCCTATACAAACTACCAGAGTACCTGCCCAACCTGCTGGCGGTGCCAAAAGAATGTCTTTCCAGTAAAAACGTTCATTCATTTATTGAACTCCCACTCTGTGCCAGGCATGGCTCTCCATGTTTGGGATACACCAATGAACAAAACAGGTAAAGGTACATTTCTAGCAGGGAGAGACAGACAATAAACTATTAAAATAATAAATAAGTATATTGTATAGCAATTTAGAAGCTAATGATTATCAGAGGAAAAAGAGAATGGTAAAGAGGATAAGGGAGTGCGTGGCAGAGCGGGCCATGCTTTCAATAAGATGAACGGGTTGGGATTTTTTTAAGCTTATGTTTGACGAAATGATTAAAGGAATAATAGAGTTAGCAAACAGAGATATCTGGCAAGAGAAATGCCAGTGCAAGGGCATTGCTGTTGAATCTTGCCTGCCAGCTCAAGGAACAAGGAGGAAGCAAGTATGATATGGGTGGAGGGGTGGGTGGGGCAGGAAGAAAAGTGGGAGGCCATAGCTGGTGAAGGGCCTAGCGGTCTTTCCAGGCCTTGTAGGCTAAGGCTTGGATTTTGGTTTCTTCTCTAAGCAAAGTGAGGAGACATTGCAGAATTTTGAGCAAAGGCGTGACCTTATTTTTAAAAGATTGCTATGGATGCTGGGTTGAAAAGAGGTGATAGAGAGCAAGGGAAGAAACAGAGGAAGAGTTGCAGAAATCCAGGCAAGAAGCGATAGTGGTAGGGACCACAGTGGTAGCAGAGACAGTAGTGAGAAATGGCCGGGCTCTGCATTAATTTTGAGGATAAGTTCCAACTATTCATAATAATTGGATGCATGTTGGGAGGGAGAAAAGTAAATCCAAAAGGAAGCCAAAAAGCAGCTTAAAAAGGAAAGGAATTCTGGCATGTGCTACAACATGAATGAACCTGATACTAAGGGAAATAAGCCAGTCACGAAAAGAATATTCTGTGATTCCAACTATCTGAGGTACCCGCAGTGGTCAAATTCACAGACACAGAAAGCAGAATGGTGGTTGCCATGGCTGGGGGAGGGGGAAACAGGGACTTGTTGCTTAAGGGATAAAATGCAGTTTCAGTTTTGCAAGACGAAGAGAGCTCTGGAGATTGGTTGCACAATGTACCTAACACTACTGAACGGTACGCTTAAAAATGGTTAAGATGGTAGATTTCATGATATGTGTATTTTACCACAATTAAGAACTGTTTAAAAAATTTATAAAGGAAGAAAACTCTAAGTCAAAGATGACCCCAGGTATTTTAGCCTGGGCCAATCAAGGAATGGAGTTTCCAGCCTTGGCTAAAACCCAACCCAGGTGTTAGTACTTATTCCCTCTAAGAAATCCTTATAAAAATCAGACCACAGTTCTTTAAAGGCCAAAAAATGTTGGTTCTCCATTAAAGTTGTAGTACTGTTACTTACAGTAAAATTCTTCTCTTAGAAGAGAGTTTAACATATGTTCTTTCTGGGAGCTCCTCCTCAGTGCTCCTGCTTGTATCATGCTTCGTTGAATTCTACATGCAAACAGTGAGGAAGTATATGCTCCCGTCTTAACCATGCTAGTTCAAGATTGGCTTAACTATGCAATTCTTAGTTCCTAGAAATGCATAACAGCAGCCACTATGCTTTATTTCTACATTTTGATTGCTTTTTAACACGGTGGGTCATTACCTTATATTGCTAACAATTGCTTGTAATGTGCATTTGCTTACACTGCGTCTTCTGCCCATTATAGTGACTCTTGACAACTTTTATGAGAAAATCCCCTTAACGTTATTACTTCCAAAAACTGAACACTTTATCAAGTAACTAGCCTTTTGGTATTGCTGTCTCCATTTTTCTCCACTGTTTTTCTCCCACTTGGGACATGTGGCCTTGATATCACACTTGAACCCCACTGCCACTTTACTTTCCTGTGTGAATCACTGTGGCTTGAGCTATAGTCATCTCTCGGTATCCACGGGGGATTGGTTCCAGGAGCCTCTGCAGATACCGAAATCCACAGATGGTCAAATCCCTTATATAAAATGGGGCACTATTTGCCTATAACTTATGTACATCATCTGGTATACTTTAAATCATCTCTAGATTACTTATAATAACTAATTCCATGTAAATGCTGTTGACTTTAAACAAATAGCCAGGTATTTCTCCAGCAAAATGGCTTTATTTAGGATCAGCAAGGAATTGCAATGCAGGGCCTGGAACCATGGAGAGCCATGTGCAAGCCCCCAGTAGCAAAGAGAAGAGAAATTCTGTAACAGAGGGGAAGAGGCAATTGGGAGGGCTATTGTAATGAAGACTCTGTAGGGGGAAACTGGGGGCTTGAAGTGTGGTGGCTTTTCGTCAGCTGAGTTGTGACAGTCTCTGATTGACTGAGCTTCCTGCTGGTCAACAAGAGGAAGTCTTTCTTCTTTTTGGGCTCTGCTATCAACTTAGGGGAGGAGAGCTCTAACTTTTGGCCTCCCAACTCCATTTTAATAAGGTTTCTTTTTATTGATTTCCACATTTTCCTCTTTCGATTGAGATCTTTCTCTGAAAGCATCGTTGATCAAGAGTCAGGTTTTTCCAGTTTCATCAGCCTTTTGACCCTGGATGCCAGAAGGATTTTTCCTGGGTGTCATGTCCCATGTTGGAGGAAAAGTGCACAGACTGAAAACCTATGGAGGTCACATCTGAGTAAAAAGGAAGGTAGGAAGGAGAACTTTCAGGCATTTTTCTTTTCTAAAGTCCGCATGTCATCAAGATCATAGGCATGGGAGATCTTCTGAAGTGTTATCACATCATCAAAGGTTTGGCAAACGCCCAACAGGCCTGGTCCAAACAGCTTGGGGAAGCTGTCTCATCAGATGTCATCTACTTCAATCTGGGAAGTCTTTACTTTCAGGTCATCAGATGATGTGCAGGTCCAGTCAGGGTTTGGTGCTGTCTGTAGGTGCGTCAAGTGAATCCAAGAGTGTAGGCCCTGCAGTTTGGCAGCACAAGGGTTGGTTAATAGTATCTGATGGGGTCTTTCCAGCGAGGTTCAAGAGAGTCCTTTCTGGAGGCGTCTCTTCCAATAGACAGCATCTCCAGGTTGCAAAGTGTGATGCTAAGGTCTTCATCTCCCTGGAGTGCACTGTGAAAGACTGCTCCACCAGAGCATGGTTACTTTAATAGAAGCAATTAGGCCTTTTCAGTACTGGAGTAGATCTCCTTTATCAGCTGTGGGTCCAAAGAGGCAGAAGCCAAGTGCATCAGCCATCCTGTGACTGTCTCAAAAGCGATAATTTATGAGTTCCAGATGGGGTGGACCTGAGATTTAGAAGGACCAATGGCAATGCTTTTGGTCAAGATGTGTGGAGGGTCTCTACAAATTTTGCAAATTGAGTCTTAATAATGTGGTTAGTGCATTTGACTAAACCAGAGGATTGAGGGTGGTAAGTGCAGTGAAAGTGTAAAACTGGCCAAACAGTGCAGACTTGTTGAACTGCCTGACCAGTAAAATGGGTTCCTCAATCACCGTGAAGCTCGAGAGGAGCTCCCGAGGTGGGATAATCCTTTCCAAAAGGACTTTAGCCACAGAAGAGACAGTAGGCTGTCTGCAAAGGAAGGCTTCAGTCCAGTGAGAAAACACACAGACCACAACTAAAACATACTTATCTCCATGAGACGGGGAAGCTGTATGAAATCCATTCGCCAAACTTCAAATGGTCCATTAGGCAGTTTAAAATGTCCGGGAGAAGTACAAACAGGCTTCCTTTGGGTTGTATTTTGGACAAGTGGGACAAAAGAAGCAGTCACTTTCTGAGGCCTTGTTAATATTTCCCCACCAATATTGACTCATGAGTGCTATCGTTTTGTCAGTAGACCAACGGTTAAACACATGTACACTGGTTAGCAGTGGGAATTTTAGAGCCTCCGATAGGAAGGAGTTGTTATTTGGTCTGAACCGGAGCTTTCTCTTTTTATCAAACCAACAATTGTTGAATTTCCAATCTTGTTTTTCCTTCTCTGAGGCCACTTTCTGGGCTTCTCTAGTCAGTTTTTCTGTGTTATCATTTGGCGAAATATCCCTTTGGACCATGACAGAGGTTTGGCTGCTGTTGGTACTTTTAAGGTCTGCATTCCATGTGGAAATGTCAGCAAGGTGATTTCTTCAGCTTCTTGAGAGTCAAGTTTAGAATGCCCCAAGATCTTAATAACAGGTAAAGTGACAGGTAAAAGTATAGCATCCAATAATTCCTGAACATAGAGGCCATTCTTAATTTTATTTCTGTTCTAAGTAAGGAAGCCTCATTGTTTCCACAACATCCCCAAATCACAAATTACTCTGCAAGCACATCTACTGCTATTATAAATATTGGCAGTTTTGCCCTTGGCTAAAGTGTAAGCCTGTGTAAGAGCATATAACTCAGCCTGTTGGGCCAAAGTAGCCATAGGTAAAGGCACTCCCTCAAAAATATCAAATGGAGTTGCCATAACACACTCAGCACAGTCTTTGTCATTGTCACCTTTTAAATAAGAACTGTTAATGAACCCGGAGAAGTTGATGTTACCCAAAGGAGTTATCTGCAGATCACAAGGAGTCAGGAGGTGATCCGTCAACATTAAGTAATCATGAGGGACTTTGTCAACAATGGGGAGAGAAGAGTGGCATGGTTAAGGTTATTACAGTGTGAAAAAGTTATGTGAGGAGCAGTTAACAAAAGGATTTCATAGGAGGGGGGCAGCTGGATGAAATACGTTGAGTGTGATGAGAATTCCGGAGGGCTTCTACTGCATGAGCTACAAAGATGCTTAAAGGAGATCCCATAATGATTTCCTCGGTGGCCTTCACCAAAAGGGCAATGATAGTAATGGCTCTAAGGCAAGGAGGTATCCTCATGCCACAGGGTCCAGTGGCTAGCTGTAAAACCCTGTAGGTCGATGGTGGTCCCCATGCTTTTGAGTGAGTACCCCAAGCGCATTCCTTTCCTTTTCATACACAGAAAAGGAAAAAGGAATCTGATAACTGGAGTGTCCAAAGGCAAGTGGGTTCATCAAACTCTCCTTTAAGGCCTTGAAGTCTATTTTGTCCAGTTTTTCCCATAAAATTGAGTCTGGATTGTTATTCTTTAGTAAAACATAAAGACGTTTGGCCATAACAGAGAACTTTGGAATCCAATGACAGCAATAACTGTCGGGGCTGAGAGAATGTCACAGCTGGCGCGTAGTTTTGCATCTTGGGAATCTTAGGGCACCACAAAGCCCAACTGGACCTGGGTGCAGCCCTTGTCCTCATATCAGATGCCCTAAACATCAAATCTGGGTTTGGGCAAATTGCAATTTCTCCTTTGCAACATGATGTCCCTTTAAGGCTAAAAGCTTTAGCAAGTGAAGGCTATCTTTCTGTGAGGAGGCCTGAATGGGGGAGCAAAGAAGCAAATCTTCCACACACGTTGCAACAAAGCAGAGCCTCTAGGGAACTTTATATCAGGTTTCAGGATTTGTGAGAAACAAGGGCTTGCAGTAAAACCCTGAGGCATTTCTGTCCAGGTGAATTGTTTTCCTTCCCAAGAGAAGGTGAAAAGGTATTGACTAGATTCATTAACTGGAATACTAAGAACGCACTGCATAAATCAATTACTGTAAAGAATTTACTGCCAGTGGGAATGGATGTTAGTAGTGTGTGAGGGTTAGGAACACTTGGGTGTCAAGGGATAACAATGTTGTTTATTGCTCGGAGGTCCTGGACAAACCTCCACCCTCCGCCCTTGGAATCTCTCACAGGTAAAGTAGGGGTATGACAGGGACAGTACAAGGGATGATGAGGCCTGAGCCTTGTGATCCTCTATTATGGGCTTCATACCTTGAAGGGCTTCTCTACTTGTAAGGTATTGATCCATTCTGGGGAGAGGTTTTGAGGGACCTGTTTGAATCTTGAGGGGAGATGACTGTGAATTTTACCCATATCAGTTGGAGATTTTGCCCATAAGGAGGGTAGTCACTAATTGAATAGGGACAAATGATCAGTGTTTCCAGAATCAACTCTAGTACTGTCAGAGATGGAGCAAATAAAAGAAGTCAAAGCGTCATTTAATTCACCCGGTTGGCTGTTTTGATGGCTACTATCAAATTCTAGAATTATCTCCCCCTTTTGGGAGAAAGAAATTCTGGCATGATACTTTTCCAAGAAGTCTCAGCCTAATAAATGAATAGGGCTGGAGGAAGGAAGGAGAAAAGGGTGTGTGTCTCTCAAAGACCCTAAACAAAAGGGAATAGGTTCAGACAGCAACCTATTGAAGTTATTAGAGATCCCCCGTGTTTGAACCGTTTTAGCACTCTGAGGCAAGGCTGTTTCACAGGAGTGGGGTTGAGCACAGAGGGGAGGGCCAGGTGCCATTTAGGACAGGAAGAGATTCATCCAAATCTGGAGAAACGCTTCTCCAAGCCAATTAAGAGGACAGATTGGGACACCTCTGAGGTTCCTTGGGGCCCTGTTTTTGAGAATTTGGAGGACATTGGAAAGGCTGGTTAGAGAGCTGAAAGCGCTTGAAGTGTTTAAATTCATAACAATCTCTTTTACAATGTCCTGGCTCTTTGCAATAACAGAAACTAGGAAAATTTTGGTTTCATTTAGGGCCTTCATTTGCTAGAGTTGAAGATTAAGAATTTCAGTGGTCTGTCTTTTTGGTGACTCCTCTAGAGTGTGAGAGAGCTGGTTTGCCAGATTGGCTAACTCTGGAGTGGACATAGTTTCCCATTCCATCCTGGTCCTTTTTCCTAGAAGGGAAGGTCCTGATTCAGCCCATTAGTAAACCTAGAGTTAAAAGCTACCTTGGTGGAATCAACAGCAGAATGAAGACCAGAATTTTCTTTAGAAAACAATCTAAAGTCAATCGTAATAGTCATAAATAGGTTCATCAGGTTTTCATACACAAGCCTGAATTTTTTTCTAATCAACAGGCTTTGGGAAAGCCCCAGGAAATACCCAAGGAAGTCATCTAGCTACTGCCTGAGCCTGATCATACAGCAGGCCAGCAGGTAGTCTCCTGGTTGAAATTCCAGAGACTTTTCAGGATTTTCCAATTAGAGATTTTCACCCAGTGCTGGGCCTGGCCTTCACTGACAAGAATATGAACCAGCTGATATGTCAAAGAAAACATATTGATAAGTTTGAATGACAATATTCAATTCTTCAGCGAACCTGTGAGTATCTTCAATTACTTTGGGAAGATCTTTCACTATGGCTCATGGTTCAGCTTTAGTCCAGGGAGTATAAGAAATTAAGTGTTTAGCCTTTGGATCCTCAGAAGGTTTAATTTTAAAGGGATAGCTTCTGACAGGTTCAGAGGAAGAGGGAAGGAGGAGAGGTTCAGGGAAAGAGGGAAGTTTGGTGAGAGGGTTAGTGTGGGGCAACAGAGTCTGGAGGAGTTGTCAGCGGTATAGACAAGGAGGAAGATGGTACCAGAGGTGGGACCTGAGCACAAAGAGCCAGAGGAGAGGAGTATGAGGCTTTGAAAGCCATTTTGTCTTTCTTTAATCATTTGTTTGCCTCAGTTAATCTTAAAATTTTATTTTGCAAAGAGGACATTTTAGCCTCCTGATAACACTTGGAAGCCTCAAAACACCAGTTGAAATGGGGGCTCCATTCAGCATTGGAAATCACAGAGCTGTGGCTGTCCAGTTCAGTTTTAAGAAAAGTAACTTTGGGAGTTCAAAAGTTCCCCACAATGGCCATTGGTATTCTAAATTACTTTTGGTTAAGTCGGCCCATTTAGTTAGAAATGTGCCTGAGGAAGGAACACAGTTTTTAAACATAAAATCAGCCAGGGTCCCTGTGTGTGTGGGTGGGGGGGGGGGGACCTCAAAATATTTAAATAACTGGAATCCCATTTCTTAGAATTTTTTTCTCTCAAGCAAAGGAATAATTCTCAAACAGCCTCAACAGCTCAAACAGCCTACAGGCTTAATAGCAGCCAGTTCCAATAGGAACAGTGTGATTTCAGTAAGATGGACCAAAGGTTGAATCAACACAGTTCCAAAGAACAGTCCACTTCTAGAGGAAATTGGACAGGAGGTTATCAACACATTTCCAGTGAAAGAGCCTTCTCCCAAGGGAGTCAGCCCAAAGGCTGGATAAGCACAGTTTCAATTGGAGCAGCCTGCTCCCAAAGTTGTCAGGCCAAAGTGCCAGCTCCGTTCCAAGTTGCAATGGTCTGGTTCCAAAGGAATTGGACCAAAGGCTTAGCACAGTTCTGGTAGAAACAGCCTGACTTCAAAACAGTTGGGCTGAAATACCAACCAAATACAAACAAACAAGGCCTTAACCAGAAGAGGAGGAAGTCTTAGAATAGATCTCAAGAAAAGCCTGGACAGACTCAGATGCAAGGAGGGCAGAAGCTCAGATTCAGGAGAAAGACTCACCCTCTCACTCCACGGAGGGCAAGAAAAGCAGCAAGCTGCGTGAGCTCTGTTGTGGGTACCACACCTGTTTACTCATCAGCCTTGGAGTCATCAGAGTCTTCTCCACAAAAGCCACCAATATGTTGACCTTAAACAGATAGACAGCCAGTTATTTCTCCAGCAAAAATGGCTTTATTCAGGAGCAGCAAAGAATTCCAATTTGGGGTCCACAACCCCAGCAAGCCACGTGTTAAGTCCCCTGGCAGCAAAAGGAGGAGAAACTCTTTCATAGAGGGGAAGAGGAAGTTGGGAGGGCTGTTGTTAAACAACGAGTTCGTTGGAGGAGACTGGAAGATCAAAGTGTAGTGGCTTTTCATTGGCTGAGTTATGACATCTCTCATTGGCTGAGTTTCTTGTTCTCAAGAAGAGGAAGTCTTTCTTCTGTCTGTGGGCTCTGCTATTATGTGAGGGCATGAAAACTCCACCTTTTGGCCTCCCAACACATTTTAATGAGGTTTCTGTTTATTAATTTCCACAATGCTATCTAAATAGCTATTATGTTACCAAACCAGATTCATTTTTGCCTGTCACCCGGAAAGCCAAACACTGAGATTGCAGCAGAGAGAGTGTTTAATCACAAGGCAGTGAAATGAAGAAGCAAAAAAATAATTCTCAAATATGCTTTCCCAGACATAGGGACTCAAGGATATTTATGGGGTAGCGGCAAGGTGGTCTGAAGTGTGGAGAAGGATGATTGGAGGTGAGGAGAGGTGAGGTAATTTACGATCTGTACAAGCATAGTCATACTCCACACCTTTTCATAGGACATGTGTTTACAAAATGGTGGTATCATGATTTGACAGTGGAGTTTTTAGTCTCTTGACATCAAAAGGTTGCTTATTAGACATCTGTGTGAGCCCAGTTGATGGGTTTGTGGTCTCAACTAGCCTGAAGTGGACAAGGGGTTCTAATTCCTGAAAATCAGCTCACACACCCATTACCATGGTGACCCAGGCTCCAGGGAGATGTTATCTATAGCAACCTAATGGGAGTCAGGTAGCTTAGTGCCTAAACAGCACAGTTAACAATGGGCAGGGGAACAACTAAAAGCTATAATCAATAATTGCAAAAAAAAGAATAAAAACTTTAGTTCCTACCTACTTAATCATCAATGGCTAACTGTTTGCCAGTTTCAGTCCCCTCTATTCTTTGGTCATTCCTCATTCTTGAGGGATTTAGAGTGACAACAAATCTAGCTACTTCCTGCTGAATTGGGGCATAGATCTGGGTTAGAAGAAGGAAACTGTTTAGCACTCACTTGGAAATATTCCCTTGTTCTCGGCTTCAGGTTGACATTTTGCATTATTCGGATTTTTGTACCTTGCTCAAGAGTTTTGGAACAACAACTAAAGGCATATTTTATAATCAAGGGTCCAACCAGAGGATAAGAAGTATAAACAACCCACATTTTAACAGTCCCTGAAAAATAGACCTAATTCCAATAGGGCCTCCATCTGATCTCCAGGTGAGGCAGACATCTCGTCTTAGTTCCTGATAGTCTTTTGTTTTACTGGATGTGCATCAGAGACAGGAGCAATGCCCTATACCCTGATCTTTCAGTTGTCATTGATGATGGCTATGAGCATAGACTCTCTGCCCAGGGGTGATCACATTCTTAGAGAACTCAAAATAACAAAGTTATCATCTTATAGCAGTTGAGAGGGGCCATAAAATCTACAGAGCCTGTCTGGGTTAGTTAATCAGAGGTCATTCAAAGTTACAATATGGTTTCTTTTCTACAATATAGCTTCTCTTACGTTAACCTTGTGTTAAGCTGATATTAGAATCAGGGTTCTAAGAGTAAATCAGGTGCCACTAACTATACAGAATCTAGTAAGATTTAGAAGGCAGACATGCAAATGAAGCCATCTTTTTGTCTCTTTTGGCTGTTTGACAAAAAGGAAATTTCAATGAATGCGATTTTTTCTTGATTTTGGCTTCCTGATCCCTGAATCACAGCTATGAGATGTGTTTTTGAACTCAGTGTTGTCGGAGTAGCTGCAGAGGTTGCAGAAGAGATGTCATGGCCCATAAATTCTGAGATATTACTCAAGGATCGTCCTAAGAGTCCATTGTCCCAGCTATGCCAACAACCCTCTAATGATTTGTAAGTACAGAACTGGCTGCATTAAACCCCTACCTCCCCAAAATGAAGTGCTTTCTGTTTTCAGAACTGAACACTGAGTAATGCGTACTCACATGTGTACAAAGAGATGTGTTCAAAGTTGTTCAACATAGCAGTGTTAGTAATGGCAAAGTGCTCAAGATCAATAAGCAAATCTGGTTAAATAGGTGTCACTGCAGCTGTACAGAGAAATACGGAGGTTTTTGTGTATTAATAAGGCATAATCTCCAAGTTAGATATTTTAAATGAAAGATGCAAAGTGTAGTGCAGAGTATATAGTATGCTACCATTTGTGAACATAGATATAGAAAAAGATACAGATGTGGAAGAGTATATAAGTATATAAGAAACTAATTGCATTATTTGCTTCTGGAGAAAAAAATCTAAAGTGGCTAGACAGAGATAGGATACAGAATTTTTACTATGCTTTTCTTTATAGATTTTGAATTTTGAATCCTGTTATTATAATTAAGTGCCTGACACCCACACCCATCCTTTCTCTCATCATTCTGACTTACGAATATCTTTTCTCCGATATTTCCTAGTCAATTCATATCTTTCCTTGCTATTCCTTTCCCATCTCCATCCAGTAGGTTTTAGCAATTATCCAGGCCAAAGGTTAGGGAAGGTTTGAGGAGCAATGCCTCAACAGAGTAGCTGCTGAAGAATTCTGAGGAGGAATCCAAGCTCTAATTCCTGGGACTTAGTGGAATGAACTGAGAAAGAGAAGCTGAGTGTTTGGTGGAAGTTGCTCCCTTGAATCTAATTAGAATGCAGAAAGATATCCTGGGAGAAGAAGCTGAGCCATCACTGTTTTATTGCCTGGAAAACTGAACCTAGTCTGGAGCTTTAAGAATTATTACTAATTCTGTTTCCAATTCTTATTTTGCGGACAAGTATGTTGACCCACCACTACCACACTAATTTCCCTACAGAGATAGCAATTTGTCCTCTTTATTTCACAGGAAGTTGTAATATTCAATAAGCTATTTTCACAAAGGGCTAAAATGATACACAGTATATAGCTAAAAAGTTTTAAATTTAAAAAATAATATAAAGTAACAGTTCAATGTTTCATAAAGATTCTGTGTCCTCCAAACGATCCATACTTCCAAGAACAGAAATCAATGGAGCCACAAGCTAATTTATAAAACATTCTCATTACACGCTCAGTTGAAACCAGATGAGAACATGTGCAGTAGTGGAATCAATGCCAATTGTGGCTAGACAAATCACTTAGAGAGTGGAGAATGTCATTGCTGTCCAAAACACACAAAGAACACATGTGTGGGCACAAGAGGGTGACCAATATAGTGGGTCATTAGATTCAATCTCCTAATTTTAATACAGTCATGCTGGCAACAACAATAATAATAATCAAGCTAATATTATTATATGCTAGACACAGTGCTATTTGTTTTATCCTCCCAAATACCTATGCAAGACATGGTATATCATCTGTACATATGGGAAAACTGAAATTTAGAAAGGCTCAATTAACTGCCTAGCGTTGCACAGGTAGCTAGTAGGTGGCAGCCCAGACTTTGCTGGATGCCCAGTTTGAACTCTTAATGACTACTTAACACTATTGGTGTCCATATAGCAGCTATAATCGTTTTGCTTTTATTTATAGGACTTCTTCCCTGTGCTAGAGTGACTATGTTACAGTGGATTCAGAGATGCCCTTTTATTCTTCAGGCCATCACATAGGGAACCAATGGACAGAGTCCATTTCCATGGAGATGTTCTTCCGAGAGTGGAAACGTCTGCACCTCCACCCTTTGGCAGGTGAAAAGCCAGATTATATAAAAATCCATCATAAATATACTATTTTTGTATCCGGGACTTAGATCCTAAGCTGTATCCATCTGGAAGGACAAAAGGACTGTGCCTAATAAAGACACCGTCTGCTACCCTTTTGGTGAGGTAGCAGGCTGAGCCCTTTGCAAGGACAGCTCTCCTACTTGGGATATTGTCTGGAGAAAAAAGATATAATCCAGGACCAGACTTCTTGGCAAGAGTGTGTCAAGGGGGAGGTTCCTGGGCTTCTGGCTATTTTGCAGTTTCAACTGAGATAGAAAGAATATAGATATTTTCTTCCATTTCCCTTCTTGGATGATGTAAGTCTTCACCTACTTAAAACACAGTTTACATATAGGATGCTTTCACTGCCTTTTAAGATTCTGGAAACTCCTACATGTGACAACTGTAAAACTTGGCTAAGGGAGTTACCCACCTCCTCCCTTATCCCCCATACACAGACACACACAGCCCACACAGCTCTCAGAAATCAACTCTCAAAGTTTGCCTTTCCTAGTACTTATTTTTTACTAGTAACTAACTCAGAAGTCGTCAGAAAATGCCACCACTTTCATCAGAAACACTTCCTAGAAAGTAAGGGACAGCTTCAAGGGACGTGGTGTCTCAAAGGGCAGTTACCCGATAACTGGTATGTTGCTTTCTTGCAGTTTTCCAGAATCACAAGTGGGAAAAAGCAGCAGGAGCTGTAGCCAGGAAAATTCTGGGTACAGGCTTCGAGTTCTAGGCGTTTGCTTGGCATTCTGGATGAATGTTTCTGGGGCACCGAATTCTGTGTTTTCAGGTTCCTTAACATGAAAATTGATATATCACAATTCCTGCTTACTTCTTTTTGAGGGTTGCTTTGATAGTCAGCATAAAATATGTAAATGCTCATTATTTCTCCTCTCAGAGCGCAGATGAGCAGAGCTATGTGCCCTTGCACATGAGGAAATAAAATCTCCCCTCCACAGGGTTCCATCTCCCCAACACCCAAAGATGCTAATGATCACTAACGCATCTCCACTCCTTTCTTGTCATCTTCAAAGAATTTTGTGTTTGGAGAAAACTCACAATACTTACCATGAGCAGACTCTTTTGGTTTTGCACCTATCATTCTACTCTTGTACAAGAAGAAGCAACTAAACCGATAGAGATGGTGAAATTGGTAAAAGCGGTCATTCCCAGTGTGTAGCCAAATTGATCTCAATGTCAATTATGCTACTTTCTTCCTTTCTAGAAAATGTGACCAGCTGTTCCTAGAGATTAGAAGATGCCCTTAAGCTCTAGCTCTGAGGAAGCAATTACACTGATGTCTTTGATATAACTCTGAAATATTTTAAAAGGGAAACATATAGCAAAGACTTCAGTAGTTGTTAATATGCCCAAAACCTTTCTACTGAAAAATCCAGCCTCATTAAGTAAAACCTTTAATACTGCTCCTGTGTTTTCTCTTGAGCTAAGCATCTAGGCTCATTTTATGAGGAAAAACTGATGAATAGATGTGAAGGAAATTAACAGTCTGTCTAGCACTTTGTATAGTTAAGTGTTAAGCATAAAACCTATGGAAAATTTTCGGTCTTGTTCAGGTTTATGATTCAAGTTCAAGTTTTTTTGGGTTTTTTGGTCAGGAACGTTGCCTCTGAGCTAACATCTGTGCCCATCTTCCTCTATTTTGTTTGTGGGATGCCTCCACAGCATGGCCTGATGAGCGGTCCACAGCCAGGATCTGAACCGGCGAATCCTGGGCTGCCAAAACCGAGCACGCAAACAACCACTAGATCACCAGGCCAGCCTCCAAGTTCAAGTCTTAAGGACTAGATCTGCTCACTTTGAGCAAAAAGTCTTTACTGAAAAATATTATTTTTAGTCCACCTAGTGCATATACCTCTATGATTTAAAGGGGAAAATCCTAGGTTTTCAAAAAGACGCAATAAAATCTGAATCAGACCTCTGCATTGTAATTCAGTCTTTATAGTTTACCAAATCAAATGCAAATATAATATATGCTTATGTCATAAATGTATAGCTGTCTGCTCACATGCATGCATAGCACATACAGAAGTAACAATTACCCTCAGCACCATACCAGTGCTGTCAACGCCACCTCACACATTTTTCCTAACCTGCTTGACCTTCACATAAAATGACTGAAGCAGTTAAAAATTTCTCACTAGTGAATGTGAAAGTCTGAACGGAAATACAAGCCACTGAAATTCTAATGAAAAATACATAAGCCTCTGATGCTGAAGTTCCCAGAGCAAGCTTAATTCCTCCACTGGTTTCTCCAGCTTGTCCACCTGTTCTGGACAAGCCTGGCTGTCCTGCCTACACATTCTGCGGTTCCCTTCAGTTAGCCACAGTGAATGTATTGCTTCAAACAGAACTCCTCAGCAGAGCCGTGGATCCATACACATGCACAGATGTACCCTATATTACATATGGCTGTCAATACAGAACAGTTTTGTTGGTAAATACAGTCCCAGCCCCCAGAGAAGTGACAAAATGCTTAGCTTAGGAGTAGTCAAGTGGGATTTAGCAGTAAAAAGGAAAATAGTGATAGTCCTTAAGTTTTGGGTAAATATTTTAATTTCTTTAAGCCTTGATTTCCTGATCTGGTGAATGGGCATAATGATACCTAGCTTAAAGATTTATTGCAAGGCCTAAATGTGACAAGATATTAGACTCTCCCTTTATGCTGGAGCCACTTATTTTGTCATCTCTTCTTCGTCATTACCATCCTGTGTGCTTATCTCTGGTAAACATTGGACACCAGTTGGGAACAATAGTCACTCTCTCATACTGAATTGATACTCTATCGCTCAAAGTCCAGACTTCAAAAAGAATGGTTTAAGTAAACTGTATTTTGAAAGCTGTAACAATTCCTATTCTGTAAGTCACTCTACCTGCATGGAATGCTGATACTCCATCAATGTAAGCTATGCAAAATTGCATGCCACAATTGCTGTGTATCTTGTGCAGCAGTAATAATTATATTTTCAGGCCACTCAGGACTTTAGTAGGATGAGAACAACTTCGGGACTAACTACTACCAGAAAAAGTACTCTCTCAATGCTTGGGGATATTCTGTGCTTCCTTTCTGGGTCTCATTTCCAAAGTCCCTATCATTTTACCCCAGCAATATTCTCTAGCCCTACCACCCCCCAGCCCCCAGCCCCAGTTAGCCCCAGAAATAACACAAAGCCAATGGAAATAGGACTGCTGACTTCAATATTTTGGGCATGTAGATGGATCCACCCACAATGTTTGTTTAACTTTGAAAATAATTTTTACCCTCTTCCAAATGGTTGCCAAAAGACATTTCTGTCCAAAATCTTTGAGTCAGTGGCTGAATGTAGGCACAGTTTAATCTGCCGTATGAACTCATACAAGTTAATTGACGCTTTTTGGTCTATGACTCACCCTGTCACGTCAATTTATGTGAATGCTCCTTTGTCAGCCTGTGGATTGAAAGGAGTGATCAGTACGTCAACCATAATATTGGATGTCTTTCTTTTGCTTTCTACTTCTATTCCTTTTTACACTGCGTTTCATCTCTGGTAAATCACCAATCTCATCATTTACAGCAAAATAATAATGTACAGTAAAACATTTCTCCTCAAGTTCTCACTCCCACTTTTCTTCTCTCTTTAACTTTTGCTACCTTTTAAAAAATGTTAGTATAAATGGGGGGGTTATTTTATTTAGGAAAAGCAAATATTAGCACTGGTAGAGGCAGGTCCTTTGAGAAACGGCAGTGAAGATTAACCAAGATCGTTTACCTCAAGTAGAGGAATTGTGAAGTTTCCTATTAAATCACAGTGAAGATAGGAAATCATAAGGCATAAGTCATCATAGAATCTATGAAATAGAAGAATTAGAAGGAATTTGTGAGTTTTTCAAGAGAACTGTTCAATGAGGAAGACATTTTTATTCCAGACTCCTCCTTCTCGTTCTTGAACAAAAATTATCTTAGACTGGAAATTGGAAATTTAGCAGGTAACTCCTTTTGCTTCAAATCTATATTTACCAAATAGTCTTTCCTAGCTACTGTTTGATCTCCTGACTCCATCTACATGTTGAACTCCCAGATCAGTGCACATCGCAGAGAAGATTCGCACTAAATATTTGTCGACAAGAAAAAGGACTAAAGGAGTATATAAAAAATGACCTCATCTGTTAAGTCATCATTTATCACGTGGGAATTCTAAGTAAAGGAGTGAGAAAACTCAGTGAAATCCTTCATCACTACAGGTGACTGAAAGTAGATGAGACACGGGCCGGCCTCGTGGCCAAGTGGTTAAATGCTCACAGTGACTTTGGTGCCCAGGGTTTCGCTCGTTTGGATCCTGGGCACGGACCTAGTGCCGCTCATCAACCCATGCGGAGGTGGCATCCCACGAGGCAGGTCCAGAAGGACCTACAAGTGGAATATACAACTGTGTACTGAGGGGCTTTGGGGAGAAGAAGAAGAAAAAGAGAAGATTGACAACAGATGTTAGGGTGCCAATCTTTAAAAAAAAAAAAAAAGTAGATGACACAGAGTGACCTGCAGATTAAACTGAATTTTTAAAAGACATTTTGAAGGAGTAAACATCAAGGAGATATTGGCTCTTAAATGCTGTATTAATAAGCATTTATTCACCACCTATTGTTTTTAAAGCACTGTGAAAAGAATCTTAGAATAATTGGTTGCTCGGTGCCCAACAAAAAAAACAATAACAGGTAAAATGCAACAAAATCAAAAATCTAATGAAATATTTCTATTTAAATATAAAAGTAGTCATAGTAAGGAAGAAATTGGTAAACCTGAGATTAAGGAAGAATTCTGGGAGCATGTAGTGTTTCGTGTCAGTCTTTAAGGGGAAATAATTTAACGACCCCTTGAGTCTTCTATCTCGGAATTACAGTAGTTAGCTTGTACCATACTGAATATTTTCCTCAAAAGGAAAATTTATGGAAAAGAGCATTGTAAAGCATAAATTTCAGAAAAAGGTAAAATCAGGATTTTCATGCAAATATGAAATGAACACCTGTCCAGGATTTTATTCAATTCATTAATTAATGAGTGAACAGTAAAATGTATGACCGGGTCAAAGAGCATTTGCAAAGCCAGTCTTCTGTGCAGTTAAACATGGAACTGTGGAATGAAGCAACGGGGTTAGGAACAAAGCTGGGTTACATCTTACCAAG
This sequence comes from Equus quagga, assembly GCF_021613505.1. Taxonomy (NCBI): domain Eukaryota; kingdom Metazoa; phylum Chordata; class Mammalia; order Perissodactyla; family Equidae; genus Equus; species Equus quagga. The sequence continues at coordinate 74,466,305 of NC_060269.1, forward strand.
CAGTGAACCATGTCCGCTGGGCTTGTCTCTTCCACCGGAAACAAGTTATTAGCATCTCTGCCAGACAAAAATCTGGAAGATAACCTCAGTCCTACAGAGCAGTGAACTTACCCAACCTCTAGCAAGCCCAGCCGGCTCTGCCCTGAAAGCTCCCTCAGCAGTCTCTTTTTGCCTGTTTCCGAGTTTGAGAGAAATTTTCTCACAGCACTAATACAGTTTTATTTAGCAAGCCTCCCGCATTACAATACGCTTACTGAGTTCAATGTGTACTTTTGCAGGGCTGCATCTAAACTGAGCTTGTTTGTTTGAAAGAGTAGTAAAAAATAAAGAATAGGAAATTAGAGAAGCTCACAATTCCCTGATTTTCTACACTTCTAAAAATAATTTCTACGTTAGTGACATATGCGGGTGTCACAAACGCACACACACAAGGTGGAGAATGTGGAGCAAAACGTGTACAAGACTTTCCTCTGCCCTCACGGCCTCCAGGAGCTCTCGGCGTCAGGAGACCAAAGAAGGAAGGAGAACACGTGGTACCCAAGAGAGGCTGCGCCGCCTTCCTCCTCACAGCCGACCAGGCCGCTCAGCACTTTTTGGCGGTGGGGTTGGAAGATTCACACAGGCCACTTTGAGGATATATGTAAATTAGAATTGGCAAACTGTCAGGACCAAGCATGGCCGGAGATGACTCGAGCCTCTCCCTCGGTCCCCCTCTTCATCCCGCCTTCCCTTCTCCTCATGTAATCTTCATTTCTCGGCGTCCCTGCTTCCTGCCGAGGGTTATGATCTGTCTTCTCAAAAAGAAAAAAAAACGCCACGGGCCCACCACGTTCCCTCTAAATTCCACAGGGAACTGGAGTAACGGGGGGAATATCTAATCAGCAGCGCCTACATTAGGAGAAGCCCTTTGCACTAGGACATTACGGAGTCGCGCACGCCGGCCAGCAGGTCTGGATCAGGTGCACTGCAGTGCAGTCCGCGCCGGTGTGTGCGCGGGACAAACAGCGCTGCGTCCCCGAGACCCGAGGGGGCTGCGCTGTCGGGTGCAGACGGCCGCCCCGCACCGCGGCCCCGGGCGCACGCATGCGGTCCAAAGTCTAAGAAACGGGTTTCGCTCCTGGTTACTTTCTGCGAATTCAGAACCCATTTCTTACAGCATGTGTGAAATACGTTTTATGTTTCCTTTAATTACAAGTGAAAATACGTATTCATTTTAGAAAACATGGAAGTTACTGGTGAATAAAAGTCATAGCCTGCAATTCTATCACACAGAAACCACCACCACTGTTAAAAATTTGACAAAAACATATCCACACATGGACATATATATCCATATGTATATTTCATGGATATGTGTAAATATATATAGGCATGTGTGTCTGTATACATTAACGTATACTGTTGCTAACCTATCCTTTCACTTAACAATAGAATAGAAATTTACTTCATCTAATTTAGTATTCATCAATAACATAATCTTAATGTCTAGTGATTATCCCAATGTATGACTCTAATTTGAATAATTTTAGCCATCCAATGTTGTTGACGTGTGATTGGAGTCCAAATTCTTGCTATATAAAGATAATATAACAAGCAAAGCAATTGACAGATGTCTGTACACATTGATGATTATTTACTTCGGCTTTATTCATGGAATTGCTAAGTCAGAAATAAGTCAGTCTTTAGACATCGGATAGACTTATATTGCCAAATTATCCAATAAGTTTATCCATTATTTGGATAATAATTATCCAAAGTTTATGCCAATTTACATGCCCACAGAAAGTGCATAAAAATGGTGTTTCCCACACATGATAAATTTACTAGGCTTCATTTTTAAAGTTTAATTCTTTGATCCAAACAACATAAAATACAAATGTAAAAATTGTAAATAATATTAAACCTATGGAAAAATATTCAGGTTTTTCTCTTGTGAATTGTTCAGGCACAGCAACTTTTTATTTTTGATTTGTAAAAGATCTGTTTATCATAATAACATTGATCTATTATCTAACATTAAAGCAGTATTTTTCACAATTTATCATTTGCTGCTTAATTTGCCTATTGTGAAGAGAATTTTGAATTTTTCTGTAGTCAAATAAATCTGTTCTTTTATGGATTTTGTCTTTATCATATTAAGGAAATATTCTTCTACTTTTCTGAGCTTATTAGGAATCACCTAATACCTTTGGCATATATTAAGATGTTATATTTTTACTTAACTTATTAAAGTGATAAGTTATATCAATGCAGTTCCTATTATTTAATCATTTTGGCATATCTTGAAAAGAATTTAAGTTTGTAGTTATTTTTCTGTAACTACATTGTTGAATTAAATGTTTTTAAAATGGATAATAAAGTGTAATGGATGAAGATGGAAGTGCACAGCTCATGCGTGTACAGCTCAATGAATTTCAGCAGATGCATCAGCCTTGTAAGCAGCACCCTATGGGGAACGAGCACATCCCCGACTCTAGAGAAGCTGTCCCTGTTCCCTTCGGCTTGCTGCTCCCATCAGGAGAAATCAACTGAGTCTAAGACTACAGTTTTGCTCATTTTTGTACTCAGACAAAACATTCTATTCCCCCCACCAATAAAAGAAAAATTTTAAGCTGATTAAAAAAAATCAGAATTGGCCCATAACCATGTTAAAGAATTGAATGAGTAACTGAAATATTTTCACAAAGAAAACATCAGGCCCAGACAAGTTTACAAAACAAACTATACCAAATATTTCAGGAATAGGTAATCCCAGTCTTAAATAAACTTTTCCAGAAAGAAAAATGCTTCAAGCCATTTTATTGATAGTCCCAATTTGAAAAGCAAAGTACAGCAAAGGAATATGACAGGCAGTTGATTTTGATGAACATACGTACAAAACCCTACCAAATATTGTAAGGCAAATCCAAGACTCCACACAAGAGAAAATATATCACAATCAATTTAGATTTAAGCCAAGAAGTTAACACTGGCTTGTTGTTAGAAGATCTGATTAATTTAATTCACACATTAACAAATTGGAGGAGAAAAACTTGGCAATCTCAACAGATGCAGGAAAAAGATGTTTGATGAAATTCAACATATATTCATGATAGAAACCTTGAGTAAACTAGGAGTTAGGAAGAAAAGCTTCCTAATTTGAAAAGTATGTTTATGAAATTCCCACAGTAAACATCATAATTAATAATAATTTTTTAAATAAAGCATTTCTTTAATATTAGGAATGCATTACACGTTACATCACTCTTTTCATGATTGCACTAGAGGCCCTGGCCAGAAAATAGAAATAGAAGAAACAAATGTATAAAGATTACAAAGAAAAATTTGATTACTTTCAGTAACATAAAAACCCAAAAGATACTTAAGAAAGTGTTTGAATAAAAAGGAAGGATTAATGAATTGCCTAGATATTAAATCAATGTATACAATTCAATTATTTATTTTTATATAACTTAAAAAATCATTTAGAAAACATTATTTTTAAAAGATGCCGTTTTAAAAAGAACACAAAATAAAAAGTCATCAAACCATAACCAAAAGTACCAAAAACATATTCATGATTGTCATGGAGAAAATTGTAAAGCTTTTTTAAATCACATTAAAGAAGGCACTATAAAAACACAACAACATAACATACACTAGGATGGAAAAGGTCTATATCTTAAAGATGTCCACTCTTCCCAAATTGATCTAAAGATACAGCTAAAACTTCTACAGATTTACAAAATATTTGAAAGTAAAATATTAAAATTAATGCAGAAGAGCAAATATCCAAGAAAAATCAAGAAGGTCATTAAAAAAGGAAGAACAGGGGCCGGCCCCATGGCTGAGTGGTTAAGTTTTTGTGCTCTGCTTCAGCACCCCAGGGTTTCACCATTTCAGATCCTGGGCGAGGACATGGCACCGCTCATCAAGCCACGCTGAGGCAGCATCCCACATGCCACAACTAGAAAGAGCCACAACTAAAAGAAATACATGACTATGTACCAGGGGGCTTTGGTGAGAAAAAGGAAAAATAAAATCTTAAAAAAAAAAAGGAAGGACAATCTGGGGAGACTTCTGTTTCCAGCTATCAGGATCTGTTTTCAAATTATGTTGCATAAGACAGCATAGTATTGGAACAGAGCAAATGAATAAATCGAAGGACAGAATAGAGCCTAGGAAGAGAGAGTCATGCATACATATAAACTTGGTTTATGAAAAGAACTGCACCATAGGTCAATGGAAAAGGGATGAGTTATTCAATAACAAGGGTATCAGATGCCTAAAAACTCTAAGTTTTTAAAATATTTTATTATTAAAATGTTCAAACATACATAAAAATTTTAAAAAGGCAAAATCATCACTTATATCTGTGTATTAGTCATGATTATACAAAGAAACAGAACCAACATGATATGGAGAGAGAGAGAGATGGATTGGTTTTAAAGAATTGGCTCAGGCAGTTGTGGAGACTTGCTGAGTCCAAAATCTGATGGGGAGGCCAGAAGACGGAGACTCAGGGAAGAGCAGTTTGAGTCCAAGGGCAGTCTGCGGGCAGAATTCCTTCTTATTTAGGCGAACTCAGTCTTTGTTCTATCAAGGCTTTCAACTGACTGGATGAGGCCCACCCACAGCGTGGAGGGTGATCTGCTCTACTCAAAGCCCATTGATTGAAATGTTAATCTCACCCAAAAACCTGCACACAAACACCCAGAATAATGTTTGACCAATTATCTGCACACCGTGGCCCAATAGAGTTGACACGTAAAATTAATCATCACTGTAGCCATCATCTAAGTTTAACAACTGTTAATATTTTGCCATATTTTCTTCACCTGGGTTTGTTCATTTAATTTTGGCTGAAGTATTTTAAAGTAAATTTACAGACATTACAATATCACTTTAATACTTCAGCATGCCTTTATAAAAATTGAGTATATTCTCCTCCATAAACACACTAAAGTTGTCATACCTAACAAAATCATCAATAATTCATATATAACATGGAGTTTTAAGTCAAGATTCATTTTTCCCCAATTATCTCTAAACGGTGCTTATATTTGGTTTGTTCAAACCAAGATCCAACTAAAGACCACACATTGAATTCAGTTGCTCTATCTTTTCAACTTGCTTTAATCTAGACAGTCCCCTCACCCCATATCATGTTCCTCGTTGAAGAAATGAGCAATACTTCTGTAGGATTTCCCACATTCAAATTTCACTGATTGAACCTTGTGCTAGCATTTTAACTTCTTCCTCTGTTGCCTTTGCTTCCTGTAAAATGGAAGTTAGATTTAGCGATTGACTTGATTCAGATTCAATACTTTTACAAAAATACTTCGTAAGTGATGCTGTGAACTTCATTTTATTTCACATCAGCATACTCAGAATGTCAGCTTCTCTCACTCGATCACAGTTAAGACGGTGACTGTTGCTTCCATTGTAAAATTATTTTTCCCCATGTATCCAGCAAAATATGTGGGCTGCTACTTTGGAAACATGAAATTGCGCAGTTCTCCATCAATGTTTCACCCAGTAGTGTTTGCATCCACTGATGATTCTTGCCTGAATCAATTAAACATTAGGGTTGTAAGTGGTGATCGTTTGACGCTATCATTTCTTAGCTGACTTTTTTCTGTACAGCTCTTTGGGGCTGTTTGGTAACTCTAAAATAAAATTCCTATCAGACAGCCTGAATTAATGCATTTTTATTTCTCTTTAATTGCATGTTTTTGAGTAAGGAATTAATGTAATAACAATCTATAATAATTTTTTAAAGTAAATTTTGTTCCTTTGGATTTTATTTGCTATTGTTTTCAGATTTTCTCTTTTCTGAGTATCCTTGTAGATTAATGGATTTCTATATACCTAATGTTTTGTCTATATCATTTTCATACTCAAATTGAACCCCTTCAAAGTTGCTTCTCCATCCCTTTTGATGGAAACCCTTTGGTCTTGGAAAGCTTCCTGGTTTTCTGGCACAAGATACCTGTCTACATTGCCTGGCCCAGACTTGAAATCAGTCAATTTCCAAAGGTTCTACTTCCTTTAGCAAAAAATGGTAATTAGAGACCAAAATCTGGGCACTTGCTGTGCTCATTGATATTTAGGTGTCATTTCTCTAGGCCTTCTCAGTGTACAGAACTAGATAATCTATATACTTAAAATTATGAGTTTCTATTGATATGTAGATTTTAGTTGGAGGTTTCAGGTCATTCCAATGTAGCTTGCTGCCTCCTAGGGAGTCTGAAACTCTAGATTTCTTCATCTTAATTTAAATGATAAAATCCATAATATTTAGATGAAAATACAGGCAATTATCTGTGTGCATTCAGGATGTGGAAGACTTTCTTCAGCAAGACTCAAGAGCTTGTATTAGTCTGCTGGGGCTTCCATAAATAAAATGCCAAAGACTGGGTGGCTTAAACAATGGAAATTAATTTTCTCGCCATTCTGGGGGCTGGAATGCCAAGATCAGATGGTTAGCCGGCATGAGGGCTCTCTTCCTAGCTTTCAGATGGATGCCTACTTGCTGTGGCCTCACACCAAGAATAGAGAGAGGGGCTGGCCCCATGGCTGAGTGGTTAAGTTCATGTGCTCTGCTGCAGCAGCCCAGGGTTTTGCTGGTTTGGATCCTGGGCACGGACATGGCACCGCTCATCAGGCCACGTTGAGGTGGCGTCCCACATGCCACAACTAGAAGGACCTGCAACTAAGATATACAACTATGTACCGGGGGGGATTTGGGGAGATAAAGCAGAAAAAAAAAGATAATAGAGAGAGAGAAAACAAGCTCTCTGGTGTCTCTTCCTTTTTTTAATTTTTATTTTATTTTATTTTTTTTTTGGTGAGGAAGAATGTCACTGAGCTAACATCTATTCCAATCTTCCTCTATTTTGTATGTGGGACACTGCCACAGTATGGCTGATGAGTGGTGTGTAGGTCCGAGCCCAGGATCCAAACCTGCAAACTCTGGGTCACCAAAGCAGAATGTGTGGACTTAACCACTACACCTCCGACTGGCCGATGGTGTCTCTTCTCTTGAGGGCACTAATCTCAACCTGAAAGCCCCACCCTCATGACCTCATCTGAACCTTATTACCTCACAAGGGCCCCATCTCCAAATACCATCACACTGGAGGCTAGGATTTCAGCATATGAATTTTGGTCGTGGAGAGGGCATGATTCAGTCCAAAGCAAAGTGGAAGTCATCCAAGGAGAGATTAATAAATTCAACTACATTAAATTTAGGAATTTTTGCTCATCAAAATGTCACCCAGGGAAGTCACTAAGACTTGCTTGCTTACAGGAAAGACAGCAGAACATTCTCAGATGGCCAAACTGCAGAACTGGTCCAAACCAGAAAAGTCCAAGATGGCGATGGGGTGCCCCACGCAAAAGGAAGTGTATGCAAAAGGTGCCTCGTGCAGGAGGGGAAGATCTGTCCATGCCCCAAATGCCCCTCTCTGGGCAATGATGTGGAGGCCCCTCCTTCCTTGCTCACCTTCCCTTTGGAGAGGTGGTTTAGAACCCAGGCTCTCCTTCGCCCTTCTTTGATCAACAAATAAAGTTTCTGTTCTACTATTCCAAACTCAGTCTCATTCTTTTGGCGTGAGCCAACCTCAGACAAGAGGACCCACTTGTGGGTCACCGGTCCATTAGGGCTTGGTAACAAAAAGACAGCATAAATAGACTAAAAAGAAAATAACAAATTAGAAGAAAATATGTCTGATACATACAACTGACAAAAGATTTGGTATCCAAAATACAAAGAACCTCAATGAATCAACAGGGAAATGGCAAAGAATCTGACAGAAAAAAAGGGCGAAGACATAAATAAGTATTTCATAAACAAACAAAATTCCATGGTCAGTGAACATATGAAACAGATGCTAAACCTCATTTAATGCAATCTGTGTAAACCTCATCCATGTAATCAAGGAAATGCTCGTTAAAACCACAATTGGATATAAATATACACCCGCAAAGATCAACAAAAATGTTTTACAAGTCAGGCAATGTACAATAGAAAGACATGAACTATCAAGTCACAAAAAGACAGGGCAGTGTTAGAAGTCAGAATGGTTATTACGTCTTGGGGGTTGGGATGGAGCACTGTAATGCACTATGAGAACAGCTTCTAGGGTAATATTCTGTTTTTCTATCTACATGCTGTTACACAGCAGTAAGCAGGAATTCACTTTGTAAAAACATTGCGTAGTAAAATAGGATTTGTGCATTTTTCTTTTTTTTCCAATGAATTCACTTTTTTTAAAACCCAACACACCCCCCCACTTTTTTTAGGTGAGGAAGATTGGCCCTGAGCTAACATCTGTTGCCAATCTTCCTTTTTCTTTGAGTCCCCAAAGCCCCAGTACATAGTTGTATATCCTCGTTTTAAGTCATTCTAGTTCTTCTATGTGGGATGCTGCCACAGCATGGTTTGATGAACGATGTGTAGGTCTGTGCCCAGGATCTGAACCGGCAAACTCCAGGTTGCTGAAGTGGAGCATGTGAACTTAACCACTTGGCCAGCCCTGTGCATTTTTCTATATGTTGAAAATGTTGATAATTTTTAAGCCCGTCTTTAGAATAGAAATAAGGTAGAAACTTACAGGGTGGGGAAAACAACACCCAGAAAACCCCAGGGTGGAAAGGAAAAAAAGTTTTTAAATCCAACAAAAAATAATAGAAAGAGGAGTTTAAAAAGTCAGGTAAAAGGAAACATTAAAAAATTGACAATAATTTTAGATAAGTCAGTAAGCACACAGTAAGCACAAGTTTGAGGGGAAACCCATTTTATATAATTTATAAGAGATTCATTTAAAAGAACATGACAAAGAAAAAGTTTTAAGTAAATGGATATACCATGAAAACACTAAGATAAAGAAAGCAAGAGTGGCAGTTATGACCATAAAACAAAATAGAATTCAATAAAAAATGTAAGCAAAAACAAGAGAGCAATTGTACATTGAAAGATAAGTACAGTCTACTAAAATGACAGTAATAATAATTTAATTGTATAGATCAACTTTATTTTTTTTTCTGATGAGAACGTTTAAGTTCTGCTCTCTGTAGACCAACTTGTTAAAGTTCAAGTTTGCCCAGTATACAGCAGCTTCCTTCTCCATCTATGTTCTGAACCAGTTCAAAAACAGAAAAAGAGTCAGACAAATGAAGGCTAAATTATGAAAGCCGATACTGGGGCAAAATGGCTTTTTTCTATGTATGTGTAGACTAGTGAATTCCGACAACAGACTCTCAGGCCAAATCAGTCACCAGTCTCCTTAGACACTGCAGGCCCACCCTGCACCACTAAGATCATCACACACCCATGAGCAACTGAGCACACAGCATCTCTACAGAAAGGGCGGGAAATAAAAGGGACAGAGCTGTGCGTGCTCAGTTCTTCATGCCTGAATCATCAACTACCACAGTTGCTCCTCAAGAGGTGGGTGAGCAAGCAGGGTAGAATGGGGATGTGCTGGCAGTATGCTAATGGCTGAGCGACATGCTAATGTGATATGCTAATGACCGAGCCTCCATTTGGCAGAGACTGCTAATTGTCACAAACATCCATACTCCCTTTCCTTAATAATAATTAAAAATAAATAAAATCTCCTTAGTTTTACCGGGTAGGTGGGTGTCCAAATAAACAATACATTTCCAAAGTCTTTTCTGCAAGTTGATGAGGACATATAACTAAGTTCTGGCCAGAGAAACGAAAATAGAAGACATCTGCCACATACTGATCATGCCTCTCAACGTTGATGTACAACACTGGCTGGGAGAAGATGAAAACTTTAAACTCAGAGTTGTAGTCATCCAGAGGTGCACACCTCAGCTCTCTTTAGCTCTGCCACTCCCAAGTCACCCACATAAGCCAGTGTATTCTAGGCTGTCTTGGTGATAGCTGCTTAGCCTCTATCCTCAGTAACACAGAATAGGTACCTGAAAGTGGAGTGATGTCCAAATGTAACCCTAAGAGCATTAGATTAGCCATTCATCGGTGGGCAGTGATTGCAAAGATACTGCATGGTGGGAAGGTGATGAAATTTATTGTGCTGAGATGAATTGTCTTCATGTGAACGATATGCCTACAGAGTGCTAAAATTTTACCATAGCTTATTGGTGTGTGTCTGTGAGTTTTAACCTCAAATTAAGAAAATGAGGGGCAACGGGAGGCAACGCAGCATTGAAAATCACTTTAAGAGTGTTGTGTTCCCACCAAAGCCCAAGTTTCTAGATGGCATCAAGGGAGCCGAAACAAAATTGAAGTAGAACACGATGGGGCAGGCAAAGGGAATTTAACAAAAGAGGTAAGCTCGAAGTCTTAATTTTCCTAAAGGGCATCTTTGGACATATAGACCAGAACCTTACTAAGTCAAAGAGGACAATTACGTTACAAAGAAATCAGATGCCTGACCCTCAAAATGTGTGATGGTTTCATTCTCTGCAATAACCCCTGAGCGCGAAGCCAAATCAGCAGGAAGCAGGTGGCAGAAGCTGCTGGACTTCTGGTTACTTCTGGGGTGGCTGCAAAAGATAATGGAATAATGTTTGCCCTCAGAGGGCAAGTCCAGAACCCACACTGAGTCACGAACCAGGGAGTTCTGCTCAGGGAGCAGAATCAGTGTGGAAAGCAGGTAGTTGCTCTATGATCAGAGCAGTGAGTCAATGCAAGTCCTTCCCGGCAAGAGTTCTTTGTTCCGATGCAGTGGCTCCTGTGTGCTTCTTGCTCTTCCCTCTTCCATAGAAGAATTATTTTAAGTTAACTAGTTCAAACTCACCATTGTAGTTTGGGTGTTAGGAGGGCTGCAGATAACACATCTATTGGATCATAAATCACAGGGCCACAGGCAGCAATATTTTGGTCTGGGCAAAATCGATGTCCAGGACTTTGGGTTGTTAACCTGGGAGAGAATCGAGTGTTTTCTAGTTGTGGAAAGAAGTGTGTGCCTGGATATGTGGGAACCAAGTGGAGCCACTCCAGCAGTGACAGCTAGCTGGCCACTAATTTCCATCCCTCCCTTCTTTAATTATAGAAGTCCTGAATCATAGCTGTCATATACGCTACACAAAAGGTTAACATCCAGAGTCTATAGAGAGTTCTTAAAAGTCAAAAACATAAAGGCAGAACAATCCAGTAGAAAAATAGCTTTCTTCTGGTTAAAGACAGCCAAGTGAACTCATGAATTACCACTGAATTCCCCTCCCACTCCCCATCGCACCTCCCACAATATCAAATAAACAAGAGTGACGGCATAAAAAGGAGAGAAAAAGGCAACAGATCAGGACAGGAGACTAGCAACAGTACTTTGGAAGCTGGAAAGCTGAAGACGGTGGTAACTCATAGAGTAATCCTAAGCGAACTGAAGCCTAAACGAGCAGCAGGCAGAGTAGAAAAGCATCACTAGGTGCTCGGCAAAACCCCGCAAGGCTTAAGAGTGGCAGCTGAAGGTGGATCCGGAGGAGAGGCTAAAGGAGGGACTAAAACAGAGGCTCATTCACAAGTCATCCCGGGAAACAGCAGGTAGACGTCTCCTCCTTCGCTTCACGCAGTAGGCGACGGCTCCCACCGCAGGGAGAGCCCTGGCTTCTCCCCACCTCCTGCTGTTTCATCTCCCACCAGGAGCTCCAGTAAAGACCCAGAGGTGTTCTCTGCAGCAGGTAAAGCAGGGGCCTCCAGACCAGGAAATACCAGGTCTTGCAGGACAGAGGACCATCCTAGAAGCAGTGTTTACAGTGTGATTGCTGAGAACTACCGACTGTTTTTATATGACACCTTGATCTCAAGACACTACTATATCTTCTGGCTTATTATTATTTGAATTTATTTAATAAATATATGTGTGTGCTTAAATATATTTAATTTGACTAAATTGTTCTTTTTTCCTTTTACATGCTGGTTTAATTCATTTATCTTTTTTTAAGAAGTGATTTATCTTGTCTTACTTACATCTGATCTTTTACACGTGTTTAATGTTGCCTTGACGTTACTTTTGTTGCTAGTTTCCTTGTGTACAAATATATTTTCTTTGCCTCTGTTCTGTTTCTGTAAGGTGCGTATCTTATTTCCTTTTTTTTGAGGAAGATTAGCCCTGAGCTAACATCTGCTGCCAATCCTCCTCTTTTTTGCTGAGGAAGACTGGCCCTGAGCTAACATCCACACCCGTCTTCCTCTACTTTATATGTGGGTCGCCTGCCACAGCATGGCTTCCCAGTGATGTGTAGGTCCACACCTGAGATCCAAACCAGCAAACCCTGGGCTGCCCAAGCAGAACGTGCAAACTTAACCACTGCACCATCAGGCCAGCCCCTTACTTCCGTTCTTTATTTATTAGGAAACTCTAAGACTTTGAAAGGCCATATTAAACTTGTATTGTAATTAAAATGAGAGCTAAGAACGAAATGCCATAATTTGTGTATTGCCCCCCTCCTTCAAGTGTATGAAATTCCTTTCTGACCACATGTGCCCAGTTTCTCCACTAACCTCCTCTTGATCTGTGGCAGACTAATCTAGGGCTGAAAATCCAGGTAATTTTTATTTCATCTTTTCTTTGTATAATGTCTGTTTTTATTCTAAGAATAATTTCTGTGGATTCTAATCACTTTTTAAATAGATTCATAACAAACAACATTTAGCTAGTTTTTCATTCAGAGTCCAAGCAAAAAAAAAGAGGAAAAAAAAAGGGAGAGAGCACTTTGCCTTAAGATGCGGAGAATTTAATGCAGGGACTTGGCTGCGGAGGTGAAGGGCAGGTTGAGACACCAAGTAGAAGATGATGAAGTAGCCCGAGATGACCAAGAGCAAGGAGCTGCCCCGGCCCAGAGGCTGGAGGGCCAGGGAGGAGGCGGAGATGCTGGCCCGTGGTGGTCATGGCGGGCCTGTCCGGAGGGAGCTGGAACCACCAAGGAGATGCGGCCTCTGCAGATATTCTGTGGAGGAAGCTGCTTCCACCTTCTTGTGCTCTTCCCTAGGGCCTGTAGTTGGCTAAACCTCAGCCAGAAGCCAGCTGACAAGGGAGTTGACAAGGCTGGACCCATACGATACATGGCAGAGCAAGGAGAGGACAAGGAGGGATCTGAGGGTCAAGAGGCCCAGGGCTTTCACAGTCACTTCCTTCTATGACTCAACATCCATTCCTATTTTCTACTCATATTTAATAACTATGTGTTTCCACCTAACATGAAGCATCTATCCATTGTACAAATGTGCATAATCCCATCCTCTTCCCAACAAGAGGAAACACTAAGAACCATCAGTCATTGAATCCAGTTCAATTTTAGGATCTCCAAGACAACCAGTCCTTACCACTCAGTTCTAGATACGGTTCCTCATGGACCATGACCTGTGACTTAATTTAAGCACCACATCACATCTCACACAAAATGAGAGTGGAAGGCGCAGGGGACAGTCATGGAGTAATAGATAGCCTGCGGATGTATACACAGCTGCTATAGTTCTTGAGTCTGTACCTACTTCCAAGGCCGTATTTATAAGTTTTTTCTTCCTCCTCCCATTCTGTTTCCCTCTCCATCAACATACCTCAGCTGGTTGGTGGGTTTTTTCTTTTTTGAGGAAGATTAGCCCTAAGCTAACATCTGCTGCTAATCCTCCTCTTTTTGCTGAGGAAGACTGGCCCTGAGCTAACATCCGTGCCCATCTTCCTCTACTGTATATGCAGGATGCCTTCACAGCATGGCTTGATAAGCCGTGCGTAGGTCTGCATCCCGGACCGGCGAACCCCAGGCCACATAAGCAGAGCACGTGAACTTAACTGCTGCGCCACTGGGCCGGCTCTGCTGGTTGGTGTTTTTAACTGGTGGGATAATCTAAATCTTAATTCTTGAAGTTTCTGAGTCCTTAGTGGCCCTGCCTTTATTGGGCTGCTCTATCCTTCCACTGACATTTACTGTAAGACATGGAATTACAGGAGTCCCCCCTCATCTGCGAGGAATATATTCCAAGACCCCAAGTGGGTGCCTGAAACCATGAGAGCACCAAACTCTATACATACTATGTTTTTTCCTATACATACATACCTATGATAAAGCTTAATTTATAAATTAGGCACAGTAAGAGATTAACAACAATAATAAAATAGAACGATTATAACAATATACTGTAATTAAAGTTATATGAATGTGATCTCTCTCTCAGAATATTTTATTGTACAAATTTAATGCCTTTCCCATCTTAACTAAGCGCTTACCATGCACTGTGGCTGTAACTTTTGCAGTTTGAGGTGTGGTGGTCAAACTAGCATGAATTACTTTTTCCTTCTTCACAATTTCATGAATAGAAAAGTCATTCTTACCATAGATCTTAGCAACTTCAGCAAATGATTTTTTTTCTTTCCTTATTAAGTCGGAAACTTTTACCTTTTCACTTAAAGGAAGCACTTTATGGGTTCCCTTTGTCATATCTGAAGTGCCAGCATCACCACTCTCATGCTTTGCGGCCAGTACGGTACAAGGTAGCATAAGGGTGACTTGAACACAAGCACTCTGATGCTGCCACATTGACCTGATAACTGAGATGGCTATTACGTCACTAGCAGGTGGGGAGCGTGTACAGCATAGATGCACTGGACAACCACGCTCCTCAGAACCCCAGACCCCTTCCATGCACACAACATGCCTAAGACCTTTGAACTGCCAAAACTTACTGAGCTGGGAGGTCCCCAAATTTTCATAGGGTTTATCTCTCAAACTCTAGTACATATATATCCAACTAAAGCATCTAGTATACTTGCTATTTTTCAACATGTCCAATCTTCATGATGTCATCAGTATAGTGCTTCACAGCATGAAGTTCTGAAGGATGTTCAAGCGATCAGTGTTGGAGCAGATTACTATGCATTGGTTACCAATCCAGAGGAGGACTCTAAACACTTCCGCCCACTGCATCTTGGGATCAGAGTCACCAAAAAGAACACAACACAGTGAAGCGCTGGATGGAATAATGCTTTACTGACATAGAGAAAAGACAGAGTAAGGTCAGCTTTAATAGTGGACATTGGTCCCTCATGGCCAGCAGGCATTTCCCAGTGGTGATGCAGGGCAATTTGCCTACATGCACCCCTCTTGTGCCACAGTAGAAAGACCCTGTCCCCTCCCCGTGGAGGACAGATATAACAGTGGGGTTGGCCAGGTACCATATGATGCACAGACTTCAAGCAAAGATAAAAGAGCATTCTTTGAGCCTGAAACAGAGGAAGATATTCCCACATAAGATGATAAGCCTGGAACATGGAACAGGCCATGTGGACTCTCCATCTCTCAGTAAGGAAGTGCTCCAAGCCCAAGGCCCATTTTTATGTGGCTGAGTAGGGGGTCAAAAGACTGTGCGCATGAGACTGCCCTTCCCAACTATCAACGTCTCAGTGGACCACATGAGTAAAGAGACTTGAAAAGACATAACCTTGAGGTAACACAGTGAAGGTGCACTTCTATTTGTCAGATGAAAATGAAATGCTTCTCATCATCTTGCCAATTCCTATGATGTGGTAGATTTCCTACAAACATGGATGCAATAATTCCTCACATCCCCATAAGACACTTCTTGGCAATAGGACTTCGCCATCCTTCACATGAAGTAGCATACATTTCCCCACCCCTCCAATGGAATGTAGTAGAAGTGAAGCCGTGAGACTTCTAAATCTAAGCCTCAACAGGCCTTGAAGCTTCTGTTCTCTCTTTCTACCTAGAGTCTGACTTGCGAAGAAGCCGTGAAAAGGATGCCAAGGAATATGATAACCTTTCACTTTACTGTTTGGGAGGGAAGGGGCGGTTGCAGGGGTTTCTCTTATCCCACTTTCCTATCACGACAGCTCTCTCTCTGCACATAGGGAGGCAATGTGGAGGTTTTTCAGCGGCCGAGAACAGTTATTCCAATTCTGCATTCAGGATCTCGGAAAATATCCACAGGCTGGCTCTGTGTGCCCACTGGGCCCTTCGTGAGATAAAACTGAGCCTGTAAAATTTTCAACACAGAAGTGACAAGTGTCACTTCTACTCGGAACCCAATCACATGCGTGTGCCCAACTGCAAGGGGCTGGGGACATGCAGAAGGACATAGATGTCCCTGGAGCAGTAGACTCTCCGTGACAGCTGTCCACCACCTTTTCCTGGAAGAAAAGAAACCAGCTTCATTTTTATTCATCTGTAGGTATCTTTGTTGGTTTGCTTTTGTTTACTCAGATATTTTGTGGTATTTTTTTCTTTATCTTTGTTGTTTAAATGTTTCCCAAGGTGAATATAAGTATAGATTTATTTTCATTGATTTTTCTGGGAGCACAACATGCTACCGTAAGTCTCTGACAATTCCCACCTGGTTGTTTTCTGAGAGGCCCTATCTCTGTGTGGTGCTGTCAGTGTCAGCAGTGAAAAGGGAAGTGGGAAAACCAGAGGGCGGGGGCAGAATGCATGGTGCGCTACAGCTCAAAGGGGCAGAGTGGAGTGAGACCAATACTTTCTTTTGGTTCTCACACTTTGAATTTCTGGGTTCGTTGACATAGTGGGAAAGTTAAAAATTATCTTTCTGGTTTAAGTAGCAAGGCAAAATATAAGTGTGCCATGATGTCAAACCAGATTGGGTTTTCTTAGCATTAGTTTTATCTGCCTTATAAGAAAGGAGGACTTCACAGTTTCCAAGAATAAGCTGTTTGTTGTTTGAACTTTTCAGTTCTGTAATGAGTTTTCAGCTTTTTCCATGTTTTCTTTAGTTTCATGGAAGGCTGGAAGCGACTATGTAGACATGTGCCTTTTTAATCTAGAGCACAGCATGCTGATTTAACGTGTTGTTGATCACATCATACCCTCAAAGCTTGATGAAGGTACACTGGCGCTTTGGGGACAGGAGATTTCTCCGTTGCAGCGGCAGTTTCACTAAACACAGGAGTGCGCTCACTGCTCGCTGGCTCTCCTGCGCCTTCTGTACCGTACCAAATGTCCCAAAGCCTCCTCGAAACGCTAGGTCGACTTGTACTCTCCTGCCTGCCTGTATGTTCCCCAGTTCAGCCCTAAAACGTACATATCACAGAAACTACACCAGCACAACATGCGAAAGAAAACACAGAGAGAAGGCGATGAAAGAAAAGGAATGCTTCAGACTGAATGTTTCTATTTAAAAGGCTCGGGAGAATTTATTTCCTCTTGAAAGATAAAATGCATGTAGAACAAAGGGGTTTCTGACCCACGTATTTTCATTTTCTATCCTCCCTATGTCTTATCTATCTTCTCATTTGGACAATTCACAGAGAACAAAGAGAGCCTAGAGACAGAACCTATCATAAGCTAAGGTGGAATGGATCATGAAAATGTGTTCTGTTGTGCAATCGTCAGGCTCCTGAGCTGTCCACCGGCTCCTCGCACAGCAGCATGAACATGTCCTCAGGGCCAAGAGGGGCACAGCTTCTTTCTGTCTGCCTGCTCTTCCTGCACGTTCATTGATGGTTATCTGTGTTCATCTACCGGGGATGATCAAGCAGGAGTTGTGAAGTCTAAGGTGTATCTTTTACATTTCTCTGATGACTAGCCCATTTTGAAATAAGAAGAATATAGAAAACACTATATAGCTGCTCAGGAACCATTCCTTTAATTCAGGAAGGAAAAAGAAAATTAAATTTATAACAAAACTGCAAAATTCTCTAATTTTCTGCCATTATGCACTGTGCCCTCATGCAGGCAGGAGGCACCAAATGCAAGTAATGGTAGCCAGTCAACTGTAATACATCTTTACAAAAAAATTAAGCTAGCTATAATTTTTCCTCAAGGAAAATAGTCCCTTATGCTTAAAAGGGTATTAGGATATGTGCTAGAATAAGAATCTTCTGAGAAAGAAATGATATTTTCAAAACATCGAAGTTCTCTTCTACTATTTCCTGATTATACTTTTATACTGTTACAGATAGGATTGGAATGAAGATGAAAGCTATCTAGTTAGAGAACTACAGACTGTATAAAAACTGTGTATGTTTTTATTGACCTGTTTTCCAGAAAGTCAATGAAAATTTGAGTACATTTACCAGGATATTGATAATAGATGAATATCATCTGCCATTATCCACTTTTTTGTGAAATATATATTTACTACAGTTCTTAAGTTTAGTAGGACTACTCAAGTCTGTGATGTAGTTTTCTAAGTTCTTCAAAATGTATATACTTATATCATATATTCTTCTAAAGGACTTAAGGAAGATTATAGAAATAAATGTAATATAAGAAGATCTGGCATAAAATGGGACTTAAGCATGAGTAACTATACTTCATTATTCCAAGATTCTGACCAAAATGATAAAAGGAATGTTTAAGCAAGATATGAGGGGCCAGCACCAGAAATAGGCAGAGGCTGGTCACATCACAAAATCCGAGCCATACAGCAGTGCTGAGGCAGTCAAAAGAAAAGAAGACACGCGAAAGCAATTTACAACTTTGATTGTTGAGAAAGCAGTGCAGTGTTTAAGGGAATCAGCTAAGAGTTTACTGGAAAAATTTAAGCTACCCACTAAATTTCTTAAAAAACCACTCAACAGAAATAGCAATACCTATCTACGTTATCAAAGCAGTCTGGAACTTGTAACAATAAAAGCATTGAGAAATAAATATTATTTGAGAATAGACTTTATTAAATATGTCTTTATTGAATAAAGAAGAACCATTGCATGATTAGAATGTTATACGCCAATGTGGGATTTGGAAAAATTAAACATTCATTGCCAACTTTAGAAAAAGCATGATTAACTTAAGAGTGGAAGAATGTTTCATTAACACAATCCAGGATATCTACGTAAAAACAACCACCAAATTGTATGTATCAGAAAAAAAAACTAATGGCTATATTATTAAGTTGAGAAATCCTAAAAGAATGTTCAGACTTTAATATTTTTTGAAAGTGATAGCCAATGAAGGAAGACAAGAAAATGTTTTCAAATTTAAGATAGTCAAATTATTACCTGCTGAGAAAATCCAAGAAACTAGCTAAAATAATTTTAAAGTATTAGCCAATGAAGTGAGATAACAAAAGATTATTGGCTAAAATTATGTATAAATAATCTTATAAACACTAGTGAATGAAGTAAGAAAATTTTTTTTCAAATTTATGAAAAAGTTGTCATGTACCTAGGAAATCCAAGATAATTGACTAAAAATATTTTTACAAAGAGAATTTAATGAGGTGATTTGTAATCAAACATGTATAGATGAAATCCAAACATTTTCTACATATGTACAATAATTAGTTATTAAACCTTATGACAGAAATTCCCAGGTAAATCACACAGTTTAAATACACTTGTTTATGTCTATGCTCTCTCAAAATGTTGGTAATTTAAAAATTTAAGGCATTAACTTATAAGGACAAAAGGAATGGGTCTAATGTGAAACAAAAGCAGACAAAGAAAATCACAGGGGCTGGCCCCGCAGCACAGCGGTTAAGTGCGCACATTCCGCTTCGGCAGCACAGGGTTTGCCACTTTGGATCCCTGGTCTGGACATGGCACCCTTGGCAAGCCATGCTGTGGTAGGCGTCCCACATATAAAGTGAAGGAAAATGGGCATGGCTGTTAGCTCAGGGCCAGTCTTCCTCAGCAAAAAGAGGAAGATTGGCAGTAGTTAGCTCAGGGCTAATCTTCCTCAAAAAAAGAAAAAATCACAGAATTTTAGAACCCAAAAAGCAGGTGAATCAGACAAGGAAAAGATAAAAAGTGCCCCTGGGAGGAGAAGCCAACAAACAAGGCCAACTGTCTGCAAGGTCATCAGGGACGGAGGGCTCAGGTGCTCTGCAGGTGAGGAAGCAGGTAGAGGCGACAATGGCTCTGACAGAACTTCTAGTTTAAAAACAAGAGAAAGTCCTATATGCGCATTTCATCCTCCTAGGCATGTGAGAAAAGCCTCACATATGAAAAAGGAACCCAGGGAAAATAAAGAGGAGGTGAGGAGGTAGATATTTTCAATGAAATATAATTAATATCCTCAGAGAACATTTTTTAAAAGGTAATGCATTCTTGAAAAAAGAAGAGGACGATGCTCAAAAAAATCATGGAAATTTAGAATGTAAGAGAAGTGAAAATTAAATAGAAGGACAGAAAGATAAATTTGAAGAAAGCTCTCATAAAAGTAAAGAAATGGAAAGTAGGAGGAAAAGTATTTTTAAGTAGACTATTTTTCAAGAAGTCTAATGCATACAATAGAGTTCAAGAGAAAAAGAGCAGATAAAATGTAAACGAAGAAAAGAAAATGCCAAGAAATTACATAAAATTTCCAGGTAGAAAAGACCCACTGAATACAAAGCACAGAGGGGAAAAAGGAAAATTCATACCAAAGCACTTACCGTAAAATTTCAGAATATCTGAAATGGGGAACTTATATGTCTAAAAACTTTTAGAAAGAAAACAAACTGTTGTTTGCAAAGGAATGGGAATAAAAGTCACATCCTTTAACATGATGCTGTAGCTATAGAGTTGTTCTCATTGGGATGAAGCAACCTCCCAACATGGGGGTGAGCTGGGAGAAGGATACATGGGACTCCTTGTACAATTTTTTCAACTTCCTGTGTCTATAATTATTTCAACATAAAAAGTTTTAAAAATAGCACTAAACACTTCAACAGCAACACTGGAAGCTAGAAGACAAAGAGCTAACTTAGCAAAGCCTTCACAAATCTGATGCAAAATGAATTCCAATCTAGGATTTTATACCCAGCCAAACAATTGCTCAGTGTGAGACTAAAGTAAAGATATTTTCACATGTGCAAAGTCTCAAACAATTTCACTTCAAGGACCAATTTCCTTTATTACTGGAAGATCTTCCTCACCAAATCAAGGTAATAAATCCAGAATAAGACATGAAATCCAAGAAACATGGGTCCAGACAAAAGAGAGTCTAAGAACTCTTTACATGATGATGAAGGGGCAGCTCTGGACCATCCAGTTGCAGAGCCAACAAGCAAAAGATCAAACTGAGGGAGTGGACGGCTCCCAGGAGCAATGGTCTCAAAAAATAAACAAATAAAACTGATAGGTTACCTGAGATGTTTGGACTCTGACAGAGACTCCTATTTCTTGTGAGAATCTGAGCATAAATTAATAATAGGTGTGTAGAAGAAAACAAGGCAAAAGAAAAACAAATCACTCATCAACTCAAAAAAATAGATGACTAAGGAAAGCAATGTACAATGGTTGTATCAATTATAAATGATGTTAACAATGTCATAATAAGGTAAGCACTGAATAGTAACTTAACTGAAAAAACTTTCCAGTGGGTAGTAGGTATAAGAGAGCTAAATACTCATCTTTCACAATAGAAGTCTAAGTACAATATCTGAAGTTCAAAGGTCAAAAAATAGCAATCTGAGCATGGTATTTAGACATGTAGAGGTAAAAATAAAAAGCCAAAATGCTGAAAGTACTTCCCACCGGGATGGGCAGTCTCATTTCTCATTATAAGCTGAAGAACTACTTGGCTTTTTAAATTATATACATGAAATACTTTGAATAAAGTATATCTTTGAATAAAATTAGATTAAATTTAAAATAAAACATGAAGCCTCTAGGTTCTCTTGACAGAAAGTAAGCAACGCCTAATTAATCCACCCTTAACTTCTCTTCTAAATAGATGTGAAAGCAGTTTTTTTTAAGATTTAAGATTTCAAAAGCACTGGAAACTTTATTTGTAAATGCCAATCATTTTTACAAAGTTCGATAGTAACGGAATTAGTAAAATCTTGCAGGAGTCCCCTTATGGGGGAGATGCAGGAATAGAAAACACATGGGCCATCTTCTACCTTTTGGACTCATCAGAAAGAAAGAAGCTTCCAGCCCAGCGTGTGGGAGCTTCTCTGTAGTAGGATAACAACTCTTCCAGGAACCCCATCAGCTTTTCTTTCAGGAACTTTTTTGGCGCCAATTCTGGACATCATTTTCCCGGTAATGGACTTGGGCTCAAATGTACTCATGTGGGGGGTATCTGGCTGACCCAGGAAGACCCATGGAACGGAGGACTCAAGAAATTGCAATTTGGTTTGTTTTAGGGGTTTGTTTCTTTTTTAATTCACCATTTCTAATATGGAAAGAATCACAAAAAGCTTAAGAAAATTTTAAAAATAAAATTTATTTCTCTCCAAAGGAAGCTCAAGAAATAAAATTAGGATTTCTTCCTTCCGCCTAAGATATTCAAATTAAATACCTACAAAATAGCAGAAATGTGGGTAGGGGACCTACAGGTTAAAATCAAAGAGGGATCTCTTCCCCCAGCAGGCCTTTCGTGACGACCTTGTTAAAAATCGCAACCGCCTTCACACCTCCCCTACTCCCTTTTTCCTATAACACCTACCACCATCCAACATACTATGTATTTATTCACCTACATTTGATTCTCTTTCCCCTTCCCCTGCAACAAGAAGATGAACTTCAGGCTGATGTAGCCCAATGGCTAGAAGGATGAATGGCACATAGTAGACAATAACTATTTGGTGAATAACCGTGTAAATTGTAACAGGCACCAAGCAGAGGAAAGACAAACCACATACTCAGTACAGAGATCAGAACTGGAAAGAACTTTCCTCATATTAAATAGAAAGAACGTGAGGCCTATAAAAATAGCTTATAATCTAAAGGACTGACTGTGTGACAGCCATTTAAAAATTTTATCATATTTTTAATATGTGATATATTCAAATGTTTCAAAATCAAAACCACATAAAGAGATGTAAGCAGGGAAATCTTGCTCCCACCCCTGTCCTCGTCTTCCCCCTTCCTCCAATTTGTCCCTGCTGGTCACCGCTCTCCTCAGCTCCCGCACTTTCTTACAGTGTTTTCTTTATATAAATTCTCATTTTTGCTTTATTTCAGAAACAGTTTTTCATTTATATTGTAAAATATTTGCTCTGTTCTATGTTTTGGTTTTCTTCTTCAGGAATTTCAAATACGTGTATATTAAATCTCTTTTGTCTGTCTTCTAAGGATAAAATTTCTCTCCAATCTTTCAAAATCTCTTTCTTGTTTTCTGCCTCATTTTGTTTGCTTTTTACCATCAACCCATCTCATTCTTGCTTTGCTTTCCGTAATGTCTATTCACCCTTATGTTCTTGCAATTTAGTCTGCATTTCTGAAATGGTTTTCTCATTTACTTCTATTTCTTTTCTGAATTCTGCCACTTCCCATTTTCCCTCCTCTTGTTTTCTGGTCATTGGTTCCCATTGTCTGGCCATTTCTTCCATCGAATATGTGTACTTAATGCAATCAAGGTGCTGTGTAGAGAATGATTTGGAGAGAGACAATTAGAGGTGTAAAGTCAGTTATGAGGGTTTTGTAGTAGTCTAGGCAAGAAAGGTCGGTGGCTTATATGGGAGGGTGACAGAGCAGAGACGCTGACAGATTGCAGATACACAGAGGAAAAAGGGTTGAAGAAATTGTTGCTATTTTGTGTGGTGGGGCTATGAGATGGATGTTGTAGGGCTGAGGGGAGATAACCTTGGGGCAGGACCATGGACACTTCCTCCACGGTGTTAAAAGAGGGAAGCGAACAAAACAACCGCGCTAGCATGCAGGAGGTGCCTTCTAATGAAGCACACTTTCCCCAAGGCTGGCATACTGCATCACTGGGGAAAGAATAGCTATTATCCATCAGAGACTGACAAGCCAACATGCAAGCTATTTGGGAGCAAAATATAATTAGAGCTATCTCTCAAACTATATTCCAAAATAAATTGCAAGTATATTAAAAAGTTATATATAATATGCGGAACAAAAAAAGGTTTAAAAATCTATAGAGAATATGTTTCATCAGAGTGGAGAGGAAATAAAAGCAAAAGCAGAAACCCTAAAGCATAGCAAATATGACCACATAAAAATGAAATATATGTACATAGCAAAGAAAACAATATTTAAAAAGTAAAAAAAGAAAACTAGGAAAATAATTACATCATATGTGTTTGAAAAGGTTTTAATATTGCTGATCAAAAAAATTCTTAGAAACAATTATGAAAAAGATGAGCATGCCTGTGAAAACACAGGCACAGAGTAAAAATAGGCAACTTAAAAACATAAAGAAAAAGGTTCATCATCTTTAGAAAGAAATATTCGTCTTCAATAGAAATCAAAGAAATGCAAATTAAATAGTAAGACACCCTTTTTATCTATCAGTTTGTGAAATGTGTTTATTTAAAAATCTCTACGAGAATACAGGCAAGCAACATTCTCATTATATCAGCTGACAGGGTACAGGTGCACCTTTCCCAGAGGGCAATCTGAAAATACGCATCAAAAGCCTTAAAAATCTTATATTCTTGATCCAATTATTGCTCTTCTTATAATTTATTCTAAGCAAATAATAATACATATGAAGGTTACATGCAATGATACTTGTAAAACATTTCTTATAATATTAAAAATGGGGAAAATGTAAGGGTTCTAAAATAAGGATTGGCCAAATAAAGATTCATTCATGCAATGTAACATTATGCTGCCATTAAAAATAAAGTCATAGAACAATTTTCAATGACCTAAAAAATTGGTCTTTATAACGTTAAATGAAAAAAATGAAATTATACCACAATATAAATAGTGTGATCCCAAATTTATTTTTTACTAATATGTTTAATAGAAAGATCAGAAATATATGCATAAAATACTGACAACGGGTCCATATGTTCACCTTTTGGTACGTGTCTATATGTTCTAACTTTTCACAATAAACCTGTAATATTTTGTCATTAAGAAAATTAGAACTGATACATATCGAACTGTCAAAGAAAACTGGTTTCCAAATTTTCTCTTCTTCATCATCTCTTTTTATACTCCACCCTTTCTGTCTCTTTCCCTCTCAACCACTCCTTCCTATTGGAAAGACTTTGTAGAAACATTGCTCAGTTTCAAAATGAAAGACTCATTGGAAAAGAGAAGAAGGCACACACATTTATATTATTGTTGCATATAAGTATTTCTAGTTATTTATATTTATAAATTATTTATAGTAATGAAACTTATGAAACACAAATCCTTGATTTTTAAAGCATGATTTTTTAAAATAAAATTAGTCTTCTCTGTTTTGGAATATTTTACATTTCTCATGACTAAGACAGTTTTTTTTCCTCTAAATCTTGGTTTGCAAACCTAACCGGACGTCACTGGAGGAACGTTTAAAATTACAGGCTCTCGACCCACCTCTAGATGTTCCAAGTCAGCAGTTTGGGGCCCATTTAGAAATCTGTACTTCTGAGAAATTTTCAGGTGATTTTTATAATAAGGCAGGTTAGGAAAATCCAGCTTTGGGTGATTCATAATTTCATTCTTTGAACTCCTTACACCTTTCACCTCTGAATAATATCACCTGTAACGAGGCCAATGCTAAAGTGAGTGGCTTTGAAAATTTCCATAACTGAAACTAAGTTGGTCTAAAGGAAACTTACAAAGTCATCTATCACTATTTCTAAATAGCTTGCATCTTCTAAAAAAGTTACCCGGTAGAATTATGATGATATTCTAACTCCAAATCTACGGAAGTCTTATAAAGAAGGATCGTTCTTTCGCGTTCTTGGAACAGAGCTAAGTGGTAACGAAAGTCTGTTTTTGACCATTAGTGGAGAAAATAGCCAAAGCTGACATCTAAACTACTCTAAAAGTATACTGTTTCCTTTATTTTGGAATATTTTATTTTGTAAGAAAATTACATTCAACACTTAGTACAACCGAAAGGCCTAAGAGAAATCTTAATTGCTGAATCAAGAAAAAATGATTACATTTGTTGAGCTCATAAAATTCTGTGGGTTAAAATTAAATGAAGCATAATATGTGCATCTAGGAGAAATGTTTGCATGCAGAAATTTCCCCCGGAAAACCAATTCCTTTCCTTGTATGCAGCCACAATTTTTCATATAATTAAAATTCTAAGTTCTAAGAGAAAATATGCTGTGTAATATTGTGCATTAGCAGTTTTATAAGGAAATGGTCATAAGGCTAGATTTTTTAATGTATTAGCCACAGAAGTGGTCACGACAGAGCCGTATTAAATTGATGCTCCTTCAATTTACAGGAGGTCTAGAGCAGCTGAGTCTTGAGACAGATTTTACCAGAAGTCTGAGATGAGACTTGCATTCTAGAATTCTTTTTTTTTAATTTTTATTTTTTTTCGGATGTACATCATATTTCAAATTCTGGATACATTACATCATGTTCACCACACGAACACTAATTATAGTGCATCCCCTCACATGTGACCCTAATCACCCCTTTTGCCCTCCCCCCTCCCCCTTCCCCAATGGTAACCAGAGTCCAGTCTCCAATGCTATGTGTTTGCTGTGTTTTTTTTTTGTCGTTTTTATCTTCTACTTATGAGTGAGATCATATGGTATTTGACTTTCTCCCTCTGACTTATTTCACTCAGCATAATACCCTCAAGGTCCATCCATGTTGTCACAAATGGCTGGATTTTGTCATTTCTTATGGCTGAGTAGTAGTCCATTGTGTATAAATACCACATCTTCTTTATCCATTCATCCCTTGATGGGCACCTAGGCTGCTTCCAAGTCTTGGCCATTGTGTATAATGCCGCAATGAACATAGGGGTGCAAGTATCTTTATGCATTTGTGTTTTCAAGTTCTTTGGATAAATACCCAGCAGTGGAATAGCTGGATCATATGGTAGATCTATCCTTGATTTTCTGAGGATACTCCAAACTGCTTTCCATAGTGGCTGCACCAGTTTGCACTGCTACCAGCAGTGAACAAGGGGTCCCTTCTCTCCACACCCTCTCCAACATTTGTTGTTTCCTGTCTTGTTAATTATAGCCATTCTGACCGGAGTGAGGTGATACCTCATTGTAGCTTTGATTTGCATTTCCCTGATAGCTAATGATGTTGAGCATCTTTTCATGTGCCTGTTGGCCATCTGTATATCTTCTTTGGAGAAATCTCTGTTCAGATCTTTTGCCCATTTTCTAATTGGATTGTTAGCTTTTTTGTTGTTGAGCTGTATGAGTTCTTTGTATATTTTGGACATTAACCCCTTATCTGAGCAGCATATTTTCAAGTCCCATGTCTGACTGGGCAAGGGAAACAAAAGAAAAAATGAACAAATGGGACTACATCAAACTAAAAAGTTTCTGCAAAGGAAACCATCAACAAAACGAAAAGACAACCTAACAATTGGGAGAAGATATTTGCAAACCACACATCAGATAAGGGGTTAATATCTAGAATTCTTAAAACTTTTCAAAGTCTGGGATTAATAGGAGGTTTGACGTATATAGAAAGAGATGAGACTAATGTTTAAAAGAAATCTGGAGGGTAGAAAAGATTTCAGCAGAGTACACTGTCGCTGTTACACTGTTCAGGAAAACTGCTTTTTTAAAAGAAACAAGAAGCTGAAAGTTGAATTTATTCATGATGGATGTCATTCATTTGCAACTGTAGCAGCTAGAAAAGTAACAAAATTTCTTTATTGTATCACATAGAAAAAATTGTTAAGATCAGAGGGAAGATCCTGCTTGGTGTTCTGGAAAGAACATTCGAGTTAAGATATCTGGTTCAGGTGTCCCATAAACTTTCTATTTGAACTTGAGAAATCACTTACACTCCAGGAGCGTTAATATTGTTAATCACGTGTAGAGGCAGAACGGTAGTTCAAAACTTGGATTTTGGAGAAAGCTGCCAGGTTTGAATCTCAGCTATGCCACATACAAGATGTATAATGTGGTACAAGTTAATATTTTTGCGCCTTGGTTTCTTTGTGTGCAGGATGAGAATAGTGATAGCACTGACTTCACAGGGTTATTGAGAGAGTTAAATGATTTGCTATATGTTAAGCACTAATATGAACGCCTGAAACAGACTAATTGTTTTAGCAATTACACGATGCGAACTTTGATCCAGAACTCAGTGGTTTTCAAATAAGTTTAAGCTATGGAATCAAATAAAATGCCACTTAGATATCTAAGTGTTTTCATTGGACAGGCACAGAGGAGTTGATGATCATGCTTTCCATCTTTCCGACTTCCAGGTGACGCCATGGATAACATCGAGAAACCACAAGACGATGCAACACAGTGTAAAAATACTAACGAACGCTTCTGAATCTGTCATAGCTTGTGTGTCAGTTGGGAATTGTGTCTAGTAATAGACATCTGACAAGAGTGGTTTACACATGTAAGAATTTATTCTCTCATCTAGAGTAAATTCAGCAGTGGGCAGCTAAGACTGTATCCAGCTCCCCACTGCCATCAGAAAACCATGCTCTCTGTCCTCTGGAGCTCTTGTCATCATATTCCTGATCCAGAAAGAAACCTACAGGAAAGGGAAAGGGGAAAAATAGCTTTCTAGTAAGCCTCACCCAACATCTTCTAGCATCTCAGTATTCATCCCTAGATAAAGAAGAGAGTGGGAACTGTAATCCTTAAATTGGATGCGTTTCTACCTGGAATTAAGTAAAGGTTCTGTTACTACTGAAGGAGAGAATGGATTATGCCAGGCAATCACCTTCTCCATGTTAATTTTAAAATGTCATTTTGTTTTCTGAGTAAAAAGAATGTTGAGGCTGCCTCCTGGATCAAGGAAAATGGGAAAAGAATAGTGCACCAATCAAAATCTGACTCTCTTAATTGGCTTTTAATCACCCTTATTTTTTATATGGTTTCTGAAAAGGTGTATTAATTTCTCTGGTGATTAAACTAATTCTCAATGAAATTATGCCAAGTAGTTTTAAAATATTTTCTTCCTGGTCAGGGGAATAAAACCAGACAGCTGTCTGCAAAATGAGGGTAAACTTAAATTATAAAGTAGACAATGTACACTTGGGGCACACCGTAATGTCCCGATGTATTTGGTTTATAATAGATAGTAATTCTCTGTTTCCCCTTTATTATGGTGAACTTCATTTCTTCATCTACATTGTGAGAAATTTAAGCCAAATGGTATCTGAGGTTTCATAAAACTCCAACATCCTGTGAGAAAACGCGAAGATTCCAGAAAATGGAAAACATTTTAGGAGAGGAGGGCTTCAGACAACTTCAAAAATCAGTGTTAAGTACGTGACTTCAGGAATCTAAGCTCTTATATAAAAAGCAAACCACAGGTACTATCAGGGTATGACTAAAGCTAATTAATCCTCAAAGGTAAATTTGGGGGAGTTTATTTTGCCCCATTGCCAAGCTAAATTTATAGAACTGGGAAAGAGAGGGAAAAAAACCTTTTCGGCCTTATACAATTCATTTCACCTATCTCGGCTAATTAGAAGTGATCAACCCTCTCAGTAGTCAGATTCTTTGAGCCCCTGCTATTTACAGGGTCACTGCAATTTATAGGATTTTATAAAAAATACAAATGAAATAGAAGATGAAGTGTCTGCCCAAATAGTCTTGAAGCATGGCAAGCAAGGGAGAATTAGGTCAAAATATTCCCTGAGCTTCTACCGCATGTCGAGTTCCATACAAGGAACTGGGTATCAAATATTGAATAAGACCCAAGGCTTGAGGTCACTGTAGGTTTGGCCAGGGTCACTGTACCCCTTAAACAAATAATATTACATTAATACTCAAAATCCACCCTAAAACATCATCCACCAGATAGCACTTCCTGCTCCACAGGTCTTCCGTAATTGTTAATACTTAAGACTGACTCAATTTCTTTAGACCAAAGAAAACTCCACTCCTGCACAGAGCGGATCCTTGGAGAGTTTTCATAGGATATTTGTTGTTCTTATTAGTGCTGGAAGCAAAGATTCCTGCTGACTAAGGGAGTTTCTCTTTAGAGCACATATGAAAACAACCTCTGGAATTTGTAGGAATACCAAATTGGAAAAAAAAAAAAAAAAGTTTGCCTAAATCATGGAAAAAACCCACTAACAAAGTCAAATTCCAGTTAAATCAAAGTGAAAACTGAGATATTTGCTAAGCTCAGTTCTCTAAGACAAGATGTGGGAAACTTGTAGTTTGCATGCTATGCTGAGCTGAGCTTTTCTCATTATCTGCTTTCTATAGCCTCATCTCTCTTTTTCGTTTTCTCTGATTTGCCTTGAATTTCTAGTTTTGAGTCTTTTAGGAAGTGAAAAACAGCTGGAGGTGCCAGTCTGAGCGTGGTGTACATCTCGAGTTATTTACCAGATCTCAGCATCTTCCCCTTCCCTACGTGCAGTACCTTTAGGAGGCTTGGGAGATGTCTTTATCACTGTCCTTTGATTTTTAGCATGTATTTTATACTTTAAAATCAGTACTTGAATCTCTGAACAGTCTGGGGTGCTGGTGGTGGTGGTGGTGTTTGGTTTGAGGTACTCTGGGTGAGGATGGGATTTATGTCTGGCTAATGGGAGTGGAGATAGAAGAAAGGAGGGGTGCCCCATCCCAGAATAAACCACCTATCACCAATAAAATGTCTTGGTATTGCCTGCTATCGTGCACTGAACAAGTTTAAACCTCTTCTGAGAGCTACTCAGCTGCCAAACTCATGGTCTGAGATGTTAGCACCGCATTTTCTAACCATAAACGAAATTTAGGAGACTGAGTCTATGATAGAAATACATTAATATCTGTTTCTATCCAGAAACAGAATGCCAAAGAGCTCAGAACTAGCTTATATTAAAATTCTATTTTGAAATTCTGTTTTCCTCTAAAATTAAATGGAAAAGTAAATTCTTGGAGGATGAGAGGAGGCAAAGAAATGACCCAAAAGGAAGCAGTTGGTAATTCAACAGAGAGTGCTAGGATTGAAACTCTCCACATGGGAAATGAGTTGAAGATATGATCCTGTTAAACGAAAGTTGGAGTACTACTGCAAACGGCTGAAATCAACTTCAAAAGGTAGATAGTAAGGTAGCTGAGAAAAGGACTTTGAAGATTCTAGTAACCAGATGAGTACCACGTTTTGGAGAACAAAATTCATGTATTCTAGGAAATCAAGTATGTAGAGTAAATCATATCATACAGATGCATGGTGATACATGGTATAAATATAAGTTTCAGCATAAACTTTATCATTTGGTTTATAAAGAGCTCTGGATTATAATGTCCTAGAGTTAGTATTATATGTGGGTTTTTACTGTCTTTTTCCTGAGATTATGATTAAATATAATGAGATAATTCAAAACTGGTAAATAGGAGCCAACAGAAAAGGAAGATTCGGTGAAGATAAAGAAAACTGCTAAAAAGAATCAATAGAAGAAAGCTTTATTCTTCAGATTGAGGCTCATATTCCAACATCTCTCTAACTCCAAAATATAGGCCCATATATACATCATAGAAACATAGAAATGTAGAAATACTTGGAAACAGGAAAAAAATCAGCTGAAGACAAGATCACAAAATAAAACTACAATCAGGAAGAAATCAACAAGGTCAAACAAGTGTTCCAGGAGTATCACGATGGACCAAAAGCCGGAGTTGGTAATAAAGCACAGGAAAATCCTGCTGCACCCTACTGCTCTGGAAAGTGCCAAAATAAAGTTTCAGAAAGGAGGGCATGACTCCCCATCTCTAAAGTGAAACCCAGTGCAATTTTCCATCACCCAAGGTGTTTCTATTATAAATTATGCTTAATTAGGAAGGTTATTCTCTTTTTTTTATTGCAGAGAGAGATTGGCCCTGAGCTAACATCTGTTGCCAATCTTCCTCTTTTATTCCTTTTTTTTTTTTCCTCCTCAGATCCCCAGTGCATGGTTGTATATCCTAGTTGTAAGTTGTTCTAGTTCTTCTGTGTGAGCCACCATCACAGCAAGGCAACTGACAGACAGGTGGTGTGGTTCCACGACTGGGAAGTCAACCCGGGCCACCGAAGCGGTGAGCTCTGAACTTTAACGAGTAGGCCATCAGGGCTGGCTCAGGCCATTCTCTTTAGAATCCTTTGTGAGAATGAAAAGTTTATGGAAAATGTCAGCCTTTCCTCACATATCCACTAGGGTGAACTGGAAAGATCACTGATCTTGGAATTGGTCAAGTTGGTTTGGAATTCAGCTTTAAACTAATGGTAATAATAACAAGTGTTGTCCAGAGTTGTTGTTTCTAGGAAGAGCTTGTAAGTGCTGGGAAAAAATGCCCATGACCAGCTTTTCTTACGTTCTAAATTAAAATTCACATATCTCGTTTGATGAAGAAGAAAGAGAAGAAGGAAAAGAAGGAGATTCTTATTGAGATGAGTATGCTAATTAACTTGTTAGTTTTCTAAAATAGGGAATCTATGAACATTATGTTTTCATCTTGGAAAAGTAAAATGGATTTCTTCCCCTTGTGTCACAGAATCACTTTTCTTCTAGGAATATCTCTAGTGTAAGCCTACTGTGTTAATAGGAGTTTCAAAAACTGGGGAAAATACCATTTTAAATGGATCTAAGGCACTTAAATATATGCCCAGCATTTTGTTACTAAAGGTTCTAACATGAAGAGCAGTTGTGCAAATGGTGACTCGTAGCAAAAATTATTTCTATAATTCTGGTGGAATAATAATATAAGCCTTTATATCTAGAAATGACTATCATACAAAGAATGCAGAATGCTATAAAGATAGCAAGTATATCATCAAACACTCACCACTTCCTTAGGGACTCCAAGTATCACTTTACTCTTAATGAGGGAGAAGAATGCAAGTCTTATAAATTACTGAAATCAAGTAGAAATAACAGTGTTAAAGATAATAATAGAAACCAGAGTTTTCTTTTACCTTCATATATAGATAAGAAAAAGATACATATTTTTCTGGTATAATGAGTCTGAAGTAGAGAAACTCATCAAAGGACCATAAAAGTGTTAGAAGTTCGGGGCCAGCCCCATGGCTCAGTAGTTAAGTTCGTGCACTCCGCTTTGGCGGCCCATGGTTTTGCCGGTTCAAATCCTGGGCATGGACATGGCACCGCTTGTCAAGCCATGCTGAGGCGGCGTCCCACATGCCACAACTAGAAAGACCCACAACTGAAAAAATACACAGCTACGTACCGGGGGGCTTTGAGAGAAAAAGAGGGGGAGGGGAAAGTAAAAAGATTTCTCATAAAAAAAAGAAGTGTTGGAAGTTCATCAAAAAAGAAATAGAAAAGTAATACCCAGGGAGGACTAGTTCTCTTCAAAATTTAACTCTCTTCTCTAGGAATTCTGTGAATATTTAAGTTCACAAGCAAAACAGGGGAATCTGGAGTGTCCATTGAGTAGATGAGATGGCCCATGAGCAGACCAAGATATAGAGACATACATAATTCAGAGACAGATACAAAGATATATCGATATGTGATTTGTTATTGCTTTGTAACTAGATAAATTGGACTTAAACATTCCTCTTCTATGAATTTCACCAACTATGATATAGATTTAACAAAATTGCCTAGCTTCAGCTTTGGATAATGAATGCTATTTTGTAGCATTTAAAATATGTAGTAGTATATCTAGTTACAAGTTGTTACAACTCCTACACACTGGATTTTGAAAATAAATAGCAAAGAGATGGAAACACTGTTCTTTGATAAAGGCAATGGTAACAAGGCCCTTAACAGCTGGAAAAAGAGCAAGAGTGGGAGAATTTCTTCAAAATAGCAAAACAAAGAAAAGTGCAACCTGACCATAAAAGCATATTGAAACTCATTCTTTCTTGAGAAAGAAGAAAAGCCTTGACTTCAAATGAAAAAACAGGGGAATAGTTCAAATGAAAAAAAAGGGGAATAGTTCCTCAAACATGGAGTATAACCACTAAAGTTCAGAAGCCTAGACAATGCAGGTGTACAACTGACTGCTTACAATGCCGAGACTTACGCCATGAGTCTGCAGCAGGTTCTAAGCATTTTGAAAAAGGTAAAAAAAAAAAAAAATTATAGTCATGCTTATATGAGATCTTCAAAACTGGGACAGAGGAAATGTAAAAGAAGCAGTAAAGAGAGAAAATACCATGGAAGACAAGAATAAACATGATTGGCACAGGTGTCATATGGAAAAAGTAGTTGTGTTTGTCAGTAACAGGCGAACTAAGTTCAAGAAAGACTTGCTAGAAAAGGAGCAACCCTGGGGTTAGGACTGTACATATACTGAGAGAAGTGAGCGAGCGACTTCTTAACATTCATAGCAGGCCTGGCCTGCTAAGTCACTGTCCACGGCCCTGCCTACATTTACACAGTCTGGTTCTGACTCTTATAGAATATACAATTCAAAGTTCTCTGTAGTCCAAAAATTGAGGATAGCTTACAAACACTTGAAGATTTAACCCTAAGATTCCTGGTGGGAAAGAGATGGTACAATAGTATGATCAAAGGCAATTTACTGAAGAAACAATTTACAGGCATAGGCAAGCTTAAAAGAAACAAGAAGAAATGGTGAAAAATCCCAGGGCTAGAAACCATAAGAAGCCATTACAGCTCCCAAAGAGGGAAAGACATGATTAGTAAAACTAATAAGATGCATACCTGTTGGGGAGAAACTCACCTTAACAGTTCTGGCCTTTGGTGTAGGAACAAAGCCACAGCAGAACCATACTGAAGCGAGGATGGAGGGAAGCAGAAGGGGGCCGTAACCAGGGCTTCTTTATCTTCCCATCATCTGATTTCCTGCCAGTACCTCCCATAGGCTGAACCCAACTGGACACCAGAGGGCAATGGGGCCCATTGTTTCCGTCTCTAGAGGGCAGCCTCTTACGCACAGAGCAGAGTGGGAAACAAAAGTATAAAACGGATCCAAAGACTCAAGTGGAGAATATCCAGCACAAACTGCCCATTCTAACCATCTCTAGAGTTGCTTCAGTGGTTTGCTGAATCAAGAAAACATTTGGGCAAAAACAAGGTCCATTTAACCTATCATGCCTTTTGTGCATTGTTCATAACCAATCAACATAATGAGAGAGTTGAATTGGTAGTATGTAACTATAGAAGGGTAAGTACGTTAAAAACAAACAACAGAATTGAATGCTCCAAAGATAAAAGGGATGATTAAAAAGAATGAGGATTTTGCAATAAGGATTGACACTTTCATTTTTGTACTACAATCAAAACAATGACATAAAATGCAATTTGCAACATAAAAATGAATTACACTGGTCCAGAATGGACACAGAGAGAACATCAAGTGTCAGCCTTGAATCTAGGCACCACTGCAATCATCCCAATCCTGATCAGAAACCAAAAGTGCCAGGAAACTGATGGTATTTTTACATCCAATTTAGCCAGATGTAGTATTTGCAAAGTGGTGAAGCCCTGAAATAAGTCTTCATGAAGTAATATCAAAACACAGAGCGAGCAGCCAGGGAGCAGTCAGGAAACTATGGGAGGTAAGGTCAGGACATTAAAAGAATGGGGGTAGTTAACACAAAGACATTTATAAATATGTAGTTCTTACATTTGCAAGTGAGTGTTCCTATACCTAAAATATACCTGAAAATAGGCAACAGATGGTGTAAGTCATGGAAAGGAAGATGCCGATATAAAGATCTGTTCAGGTCACAGAATAGCCAGGCTCCTAGTTAACGGAAGCTAGAAGACCAATAAATTGAGTGTGTACTTGAATGTTCTGGCTTCTAGTTTAGCTCCAGAAATTCTGCTGAGGGCTGTGTGATAGACCCTTTTCCAGAGCTAAAGGCAAAGATGAACAAGCTCTGAGCACTGCCCCCTAGGAGGGTTACTGGGGGAAATGGGCACACAAATACGTAATTCTTTTCCCTGAAAAGCCCAGTTGAAAATGGTTGTGATGAGATGGGAAGAGCATGAAAATGGCCAGGGCTGAGAATCATGAATATGTAAATCTGATTCTGCCACAGCCACCTTCCTCAAGTTCCCTGAGGGAGACTTATGGATAAAGAGCATTTGATGAGGAAAAACCTTACTGAAAGCTTTGGCAAGCAAACTCTATGGCAGAACAAAAGTATGTCAGAATTAATGAGGCTTCTTCTGCCCAGGCTAGGCAGGCCTAAGAGTCTTTCTTCTACCTAGAATTTTTTTTCAAAGGGAGTGAGGGGCATGGAGTAGTTCCCAACTCCCAAGATGGAGGAGAGCTCAGTGCCCACCAGACTAGATGTAACATACTAGACCAGGACAAACAAACTGTAGAGATGAAGCAGAACTACACTAACAGGGTCCATAGACATAAAGCGCCTTTCTCCTCATCTTGGCATGCCTAGTCCCTAGTACCATAACTGAACAAATATCCCTGTTTCTGCTATCTACTGCTGTGTAATGAACCACCGCAAAGCCTAATGGCTTAAAACACCACAATTTTATTTTCTCTCACAATTCTGTAAGTTGACTCGGCTCAGCTGGGCAGTTCTTCACCACCTGATGTTGGTCAGGTCTTTGAGGGCTTAACTGGGCCGGAGCATCCAAGATGGTGCACCCATGTGGCTGTTGATGCTAGCTGTTGCCTGGGAGCTCAGCTGGGGCTGAGTCTGGAACACTGACATGCATCCTCTCCATGTGGCTGGAGCTTCTCACACACATCGGCTGGTGTCCGAGAGAATGCATTCCAACAGTATTTATTTGAAGAATGCATTTGA
The DNA here is from genome assembly GCF_021613505.1 of Equus quagga. Lineage (NCBI taxonomy): Eukaryota > Metazoa > Chordata > Mammalia > Perissodactyla > Equidae > Equus > Equus quagga. Next base: position 74,502,724 of record NC_060269.1, read on the forward strand.
AGCCGCCAGTGTTCTTAAAGTCTAGGCCTCGAACAGACGCACTGTCATTTCTACCACATTCTAGTGATTAAGCAGTCATAGAGCTGGCCCAGATTCAGAAGAAAGGAAGATAAACTAAAATAGAATTCTCAGCCTGTTGTAGTTCACTGCAATCCTTGAACATAAAATATTCATATCAGCACACCCAAGAATGAAGGAAGGGATGGCGGTGAAGCAGTGGTACAGGTAGCAGCCGTGAGTTCTCTCCAGAGGCCAGCATCTTTCATCTGGTGAGCTTGAGTGGCAACAGGTAATATTAATTGGCCAATATTGTCAACCAGTTAGGAGTTGGGGACAGTTGCTTAGTTACTGACTCATTAAAAATAAATTAGAATTTGCAAGTGGAAGAATATAGAATAAAAAGCAGTCAAGGAAAATGGATGCTCAAAACGAGATGAATTCAAGGAAGTGAGTCAAGGGAACCTGGTGCTAGGTCTGACCTCACTGCATCTGGAAGGTAACATTTCATCCATGAAGTGGAATTCATCTGAGATTAAATGAAATCCCTATGGAATAAATACAGCATTAAGCAAAATGCCTTTTTAGAGAATATAAAATTGAATTATGAAATATGAAGATGGCCAATTCTGTTTCTCGTAATTTAAATTATTTTTCCTGTTGTACTTCTAGACATTCTCCATCCCCTTCAACAAGACAAGCATGCTTATTATTTTAAAAAACAATAATGATCAGCTAGGAGTTTTCTTGAACTACTAGGAATCATAGTCTGTCCAATCAAAGGGAGCTATAGACAACATTCTGTTACAAAATGTGAAGGAATGGAGACTGAGAGAATTTGATAAAAAAACTTTGAGCCAAATGCGTTTTTTCTGTTCGAAATGATTAATTAGCTTTCCAAATGTAAGCCAACCTAAGAAACACAGAATAACTCTGACTATTTCAAACTCATTGTTTAAATGTTCATATATATATCACATTAATCAATTTTAAATATGTCTTCTCAATTTGCTGCCTTTAAATGTGTTTTTATTTTATTTGTCAGAGATGTTCTGGGGGAGCAAGTCTCCAATTTTATCACGGAAGTCAACAGGAAGATCAGCTTTCACGTGTAGGAATTGCTTTCATAGGCAATACTTGTTTCACAGGCCATTATCTGTACCCTCTGGCTGACAGTTCATAGCTAGTTTCTGTTCTTTGGGACTACTTTTCTGCTATTACCCTAACATCGATGATTTGAGATTAGTTTACTTGGATGGTGGGCAGAGGGAGACCGTGAAACGAATAATTTCTAATGGCTGAAACAAGAGTAGTCAGGCAAAGTTCCAGAGAGCAGCCGAGGCTATGCCTGCCCAGTTCCCATTGACATCAGGATGAGTAACAAACCCAGATCCTCTGGAGATGCTTTGAAATCTTAGCCTGCAATATCTTTGGAACTGTTTCACGGTGAAATTGTATTTCCAATTCCACAGCCAATAGTTGTCCCAACCACCTCTGTCCCATTCTCCCAACATGCACTACTAGCTTCTGACTCTGTTCCTTTACAGCCATCACTTCAATTTATAGAGAGAATGCATACTGAAGGGTAAGTCAGGCAGCCACTTCTGATTTACTCATTTAAAAACAGTGTTGCAATAGCTCTTTCCCCTGCTCGGTCGACAGAGGAATTGTGCAAAGTGTTTCCCAAGTGTTCTAAGCCCTATCTGAAGAATGTTCCAGAAGGATGCTTGATAAACACTACAGAAGTAGATTGATTCTTAAGACTTAACATATGAACGTCCCTCTTTTTCAAGGACAGAAGAAAGAGAAAGTATGTAAATATGATCTCTCTCTCCCACCTCTCTCTGTTTTTAACTTTTTAAACCTTTTTTCCCCAAAAGGACCCAAACCACAGCTACCATAAAAGAATATGTGCTACATGCTTATCCAACTTCTTAGTACCTCTCTGTGCCTCATCTAATGAGGATGGATTCAGAACACTTACCCTCTAGGCTGACTGTGAGAATTAATGAATAGGAAATGCTTGGAAGAGTGCCTGGCGCATAGTCAACATTCAGTACATGTGATTTCTGCTTATAAATCTTTACACACAATTTCGATTGATATGCAGCATCGTCTAGCCCCGGTCCTCTTGTGAACTGGTAATTTATACCATATCCTCCCCGCTAGTCTTGCCCACACTTTTTCCGTACTCAGAAAGTCATTAAATCTTATATTCAAAATTCTAAAGCAGTACGTAAGAATAATGAAGTTAGTGCTCCCAGTGACTGATAGGGTGATAATATATTAGAAAAACTTTGGAAATTAACCACCTTCAGAAATGATAATGATGGTGGTGGTGGTGGTGTTGGTGGTGGTGGTGGTGGTGGCGGTGGCAGTGATGGTGGTGGTGGCTCACATTTACTGAGCACCACATGCTATCCAGGCATTGTGCCCAAACTACACCTTAGCCTTTTGATATAAGTATTGCTGTATCTATTTTATAGATAAGAAAATTGAGACTTAGAGAGGTTTTATAAACTGCCTCTACCTCCTTATTTCATATACTTTCAAAGTTAAGATTTTAAAGTGTTGTATATTTACCTGACTCTACTTTCTGAATACCATTGACTCGTTAACCTAATCCAGCCCCACTTCATCACTGACATGAAACAAAATGATCTATGACCTTCTTATTGCTAAATCAAATTAGCCGTTTCTCACCTTATCTTACTTGATCTCACTGCAGCAAGCAGTACTGTTGACCATGCCCTTCGTCTTAAAAATGCCCCATCTTTGCATTTCATAGTACCACGTTCTCCTGGTTTTTGCCTTTGTCTGCTTATTGTACTCACTGTTTAAGCTTCCTATTCCTCTGTGTCCCTTAAGAGATTGGCTTCCAAACATTTGTACTGTAACCATGGGAGGAAATATATTTCGAATAACAAATCTCTATTCAAAAACATTTGAATCATTTCATGAAACAATACTTTCTTACTGTGTACAAATATATTCTGATAAAGTTATCTCATTAAAAATAATAATGCTGGTCATAACTCATCATGTTAACGTCCTAGTTTACACATTTTTGGCACTCTGTCTCAACTTTATGCTTTCTCTAGCATTTGGTTCCAACAAAACCTGAAGAGTCTGCTCAGTCACAGCTGCCCAAACATCTGTCATGTACTAGCTCATGGTGGTAGCAAAACCCGAGAGAGTAAGCAGTAGTCTTAGTCTTAGTGTTCTAGCTTAGGCTTCAGCTCAACAAAGCCTAAAAGAGAATTATCAAGTCCTCAGAACATGTTTTTTAAGTGATGCTATAAATGTCAAGGAGGCATTTTGCTAAAAGTTTTAATTTGAATGAACAAATACTACTTTGGGAAATGGATTTTAAATATTACAAAATAGATATCCCCTCTAATTTTGAATCAACAAAAATATCTACTACCAAAAAAAGTCTTTAAAGATAAAGTACGTTGAGACACTAGGATTACTTTCTAATTTTAATGTTCCATTGTCTCATTTTATTCCTAGTGAGAAAGCAAACATATCTGTGCATCTCTGACCATCACTTAAGGACGACGCGTTCGCTCATTAATTCATCACTCGGCAAGATTTAGTTAGCATTTCCCATGAACAAGGTATTGTGCTTGAGGCCACAAAGGATACAACGATAAATTGGACTTCTGTCTCAAAGATGTTTATGTTATTTACTTATTTATTCTACAAATATTTTTAATATTGGAAAGATTATTTTTGACTACTTTCCTGTCTCCCGAGCATTCATGAACATGTGATTCATTAGCTTTGTAATCCTAGATCAGTGCTTTTTAATCATGCCCATTCAACTGCTACCAGAAACTCACATCCAGCAAGTCATTGGAGTGGGATTCCTTCTTTGTTTTTGCATAAAATTCAAATACTCTTTTATTTTGAGAAAGATTTATCTGTTAATAAACAATTAACATTTAGATCCAAATGGGTGAGCTATTAGCTATGATGCAGCTTTATTACATGCAATAAATATTAATCCCCAACTAGATTTTAAACTAGATAACAAAATCCAAATAAAGTGCAGTTTTGTCTATTTTTAGGGCTTGATTTCATGACTTTAGCAAAATTCGTTATTTAGACAACAACCTGCTATTCGTTGGTTTCTAATCTCAAAGGAAATGAGAGATTATGTTTTTATCTTCTCAGATCCTACTGGGTCACAGTATTTTTAATCTAGGTGAATTATTGACCAGTCAGACTTATAAATCCTTACAAGGTAAATTAATCATAGAGGATGTGAATAATGTCTAGTCCTGTGGGCACTTGAGGGGTGAATGTGCTGTGAAGGTGGTGATGAGGAGTGAGCTCACCTTACGCTATTGGCCCGGTGAGATAGCCAGGTACCCCTTTCCCAAGTGACTTCTCTCTTTGTTTGAATGGCAGCCAAGCATGGCAGTCCAGGTAGTAGGGAGAAATCTCAGTCTAAAGACATGCAGAGGGGAGTCTGAAGGTATACACGTCCTACAACACAGCAAGTCTACTTCAGTATATATACTCTTGCATATATGCCAAGAAAACCTGCAGGTGTGAAGACGTTCCTCCCACTAGGATTTGTAATAAACAAAAGCTAGGAGGAACTCAAATGTTCAACACACACACACACACAGAGGAAAAGAAGATACTACTGTGTTAATAATTTAAAATGAATAATCTAGATCTAAATTTATCCTTAAGCATAAATCTGACTAATAAATGACAACATATACTTCAGAGAGATACATACAATATGATATCACATACACAAATTTTGAAAGCACAGGATGGTAGGAGAGTGTGGTAAATTATGAAGCATAGAAAGAAGAGATACATACCAACTTTAGAAGAAGTTTCTTCTAGGTAAGGAAGAAGAGGATAGGATGGGAGGGAAGAAATTTCATCTGTACCTTTAATAGTCTTTCTAAGAATTTGAAGCACGTGTGGCCAAATCTTGTCATTTGTTAAATCTGGATTGCAGATAGTTAGTGTTTTTTAGTTTATGCTCTTTGATCTTCCTTATAATTCAAACACTAGTGATTTTTTAACTCTTTTTTTAAATAACACAAGTGACATGTAAATTAAGATCAGATCTAAGCCAGAGTTGTCATCTAGTGTAAGAAAATTGTGACTAGAGTCATCAAATGGTCTTCACCCATCTCATCAAACTGATAATGCAATTACGATTCCAGGAGGTTTGTCCAATTTGAAGTAGATCCTAGATGAGAGTACCCAATAAGCAGTGCTCACAGAGTCTGGACAGGTTAGTCAGGGTTCCCGTCAATAACGTTGGAAAACATCTAGGATGGGAAGTAAGAAAAGTAAGGAGGAACCTAGTGGAAAGTTCGTGCACTGCCTGGGCTCCATGGATAGTCAGGGACACCAGACAAGAGGCTTACAAAAATAAAACTAAATTGAGATTGACCATACCCAGTGTTTTTGATGGTATTCCTAATTTTCTACATAACTTTGTCAAACTATATAAAGTGAGACATTGTGCCACATAAGCCCTTCAAGTGCATGGCTTCATTTTATACTTATGTCTAGCTGTGATATTATTATGTAAGTTTATAGATAAGGGAACCGAGGCATTGTTACCAAGTGTTGAAACTGAATTTAAACCTTAGTAATAGAATGGAACAGAACAGAGAAGGAGAAGGAGAGAAAAGGAAAGGAGAAAGAAGGAGAAAAAGGAAGGAAGGGAAGAAGAAGGAAGTCCCCACAATATATTTCAGTAAAAAGAAGGTTAAAATATTCAGGGGGAAAATTTCACATAGTATAAGGCCAATAAAATTTCTTTTTTTCCATAGCCAAATTCATTATTGCTACAAACAGGAAAGTTGACCACCAGGGCCTCTGCCTAAAGAATTGGTAGAAACTACCCTTATGCAGACAACACTCTTGATTCTACTTCAAAGATTTATGCAGTCTTTTTTATGCCTTAAATTGAAAATAGCAAGTGAACAAATATAAAATAACCCTGAAACAAAAAGAAAAGGATGAGTGATTCCATGTAAATTTAAATCAACATTCAGTTGGGAAGTAGGAGAAAACTGAACATACACCAGCCCAATGAGAATTTTAGTTTTACATATTATGTTTAACATTCAAGTCTTACAATGAAAAGTCATTTTAGCATTTTTTAAAACAAAAGGGAGTTTTAAAAGCTATAGTTGGCCTGCATTTTCATTAATGTCTGCTGTTCTCATGTGGCAAAATGCAGTGTAGACCAAAAGTCTGAATGAGGGAAGATCTTTTAGGAAAACACTTATTCAGGCAACTTGAAAGAAATATGGGGGGGGGGGGAAATGATCTAAGGAATAAGTTCTAAGAAAAATAGCCAAATAATAAGTGAATTATGTGTAACTTTATAGGAAATATATTTTTAATTGGAAGTTTTTTTTAATTATAGAGAATCTTTAACTATTATCATATTGAAAAATTTGGCAATATTTTTCCTCAGCAGTTGAAAATAAAATATTTTTGTGCAATAAGATTAAACGGCAACTCCTAAACCCCTTTTCACTGTGCACCCTCCGCCTCCCACCTCAGGGACGAACCAAATCGCTCTGTAGGAAACAAGAAGTGGCACGTTTTTATGATCCTGGCAGGCCCCAAGGTACAACAGAAAAGACACTTTATGATCTTCAGTAAAACTATGGGGCCTTCATTGGCGCAAAGCTGTGCTAATTGTAAAAAGAGCCATTCCTCGATACAGGTTTCAAACGTACTGTCCTGATGGGGAGCATATGACTAAGCTGGGGCACCGAGCAGGATAAATGTTTTTAGACAAAGGAAGTGTTAGACAAAATGCCAAGTTTATAGAGCAGTTAAATTTAAAAAATTAACATGATTCTTGGACTCGTCAAGCACATTGGGATGGTGAATGAGTCAGGGTATGCGGAGAATTCGTAAGGAAGTTTTTTGGATAAAATGCTTTGGAGCAGCAGAGGAAATAATCAACCAGATAAAATAGTAGCATTTGAGGATGTTTCAGGTAGGAGGGGTCCAGAAATGGAGGAGGATTTCCACATAACCCATAAAAACGATCCTCAAAAGAAAGAATCAGCTGCAAACATCTGCCAGGATCACAGAGCATAGAGCTGTCTTTTGTCAACATAGTCAAAACCCACAACTGAAATATACAACTGTGTACTGGGGGGATTCGGAGAGAAAAAGCAGGAAAAAAATGAAGAAGAAGATTGGCAACAGTTGTTAGCTCAGGTGCCAATCTATAAAAAAAAAATTTAAAACAACATAGTCAAAATAAGAACTTCCCTGCTCCCATTCAACTATGAATCCCCCTTCTCTGTGCCCACCCCACCCTTCAACCCAGCTGGGACAGAAAGAGGAGCCAGTAATTAGGGATGGAAATAGGGGGGAAAAGTGGCTGAACATTCTCCTTTCCCAGCAGGCACAGAATAAGAATAAAGAAGGATCAAAAAACAACTATAGCCAACCAAAGCAAACACTCTCTACTTTTCCCTAAATGAATGGTAAAAATGAGAATAGATTTCTTCACAAATTGCCAAATAAGTAGATAAATTTTAACTTTCTTTATGCATTTATATAAAATGAGTTTTTCCTTTTTTAAGATACCATTTACAAATCTATTTTATTTAGTCCTTAATCTGCATGGATCGGTTACCAGCTCTATTGGAAAAGCAAATGTATTACTCTCTGTTGTCAAGAGTAACATGCTTACGACGGGGATTAAAAGGTTTTTTTGGTTTTTATCTTTTGCCTACGAACTAGAGGTAAAGAGGTAAGAATGGAAATTTGAAAAATCAAAACATCGCTACATTCTTTTACACAATCCCGTCTTTTCATGCCTAATGATTCCACACTTGTAGTAGAGTGTAAATATGAGCCAAAAAATTAAGTTTCTTCATTACTCACTGTATGGAAAAAGCAAAGGTGTCAAAGACGGCACTGCATTTTCCCAATGCATAGCACTGACAACTCAGATGAGGAGTCTGTGCGCAGAGCAATGGAACAAGTAGAACTGTAAATCATCACTAACAACAATTGCCCAATGATATGGCAATATTGGCAATGTCCTTTCTGTGGAGAACTTTAGCTTAGCATAAATTAGCTGACATTTCACTTTTCAGATGCCAATTTCAGAAGAAATTGATTCGTTGAATTAATTTTATTCTGATCTGATTCAATTTACTTTCCATCTCAATTTAAATTATTGTTATTTCTAAACACAATTTGCAGTACTTGCAAAATCATTCCATTTTTACGAGAAAATGTCAGTATCCTACAAATGCCAGGAGATTCAGTTACCAAAATCTAAATAGCCTCTAAAAGAATATTCTGTTCTTATAACAGTGTTGTAATGATGCTCATCCCACTTGCCACTGAACAAATTTTAAACATTCCAGCTTAGACAAAATTCGTGGAGAATTTATCCATTCTGGCATTCTCACTTCCTAGACTTTGTGTTAAGTGAAAACTCTATACACAAAAAATCAGTCATTCACTATGAGCAGTGACGCTAATGTTTCTGTCTTCCTGTCGTCTTACAGGCTCCGGGGCGGAGCTAGAAGTCCTGCCGAGGACTTGGATTGGGTCTTTGTGAAAAAATCTTGTCTAGCTCACGTCTTATAGAAGTGAAAGATTTCCTGCAGTAAGGCAAAGGAAAGGGTATCTTCTTCAAGTAAGGGATAGCAAGCAGTGCAAGGCGGGAAGACGCTGACTGAGTGCACTGGGCTTAGGGTGCTGCCGGTTCGGAGAGGCCCTGAGGGGCTGCTGACAGCCCAGCAGACGGGATCTAACCAAGCTCTGTATATTGCCAACCACATTGACCTGGATGTTGCAAAAACTGCCTTCAACAGGGCACAACACTGAGCTTTAGCATCTGGATTTCAGGTGCTGATGACTTTTGCTAATTATTGTATAGTGGGCAGGCATCTCATATGTGCAATCCTATGGCAGCCATTCAACAATAACCAAGCTGAACTTGTCCAGTCATTGCAAGGAGAGGCTGAGTACGGAAAGTCAGAGGCTGCAAAGACAGGACCCACAAAATACAGGTACATTCAGAAAATAAATACCCTTATTAATGAAATCACTTTTAACATTAACACAAATGAGTGTAAATGGGAAATGAAGGATACAGGACCTCTCTGACTTCCATTCTGCAGGGTGAAGAGATTATTTTTTTAAAAGCATGTAACATTTTCTGAATAAACGTCTGCCGCTGAAAGGCAGCTTGCACCAGCTTAGAATGCAAAGACAACCTTCTCTCTGGAGGATGGAGTGGATGATGAACCCTTAGGATCACAGATCATCAAAGCACGATAGAAGTCAACTGACTGAGACGGTCTAGACAGATCAGCAGTGCCCAGCAGCAAGTTTACAACAGAGCTTCACACCCCAAAAATTACAACATACACAAGGACATGCAGCACCCGAGCAGCTGTCAGAAGACACCTCAAACAGAAGAATTCACACCAATAGAAATGAAATAATGAAATGACCTGAAAAGGATTTTTGAAATGAGTATATTTAGAATACTCAGAGATAATGAGGAAGTAATATCTTCGAAATAAAAATAGGAGCCTATTTTCTTTAATGAATGGAAAAGCTGAAAACTAGCCTTTGACAATCTGGGAAAGAAAAAACATGCAGGCACAAAAATTAAGTACAGAATTAGTGTATTTCAAACTAGAATTTATGAAGTCACTTAGAGCAGAAGGACTGAGTTGAAACTCCTCCCAAATGGAGTCAGACCTCAAATTCCCAGACTTTCTTGAAGCTTGGACTCAGTTACATATATCTGACTCCACTATTCAGACATGCCTGTCTGAGGTTTTGATTTGAAAGTGAAGGAATTAGTCCTTAGCCAAGGAAGGAATCCGTCTATTTGTGCAACTGCCCCGTTCTCTGGCGTGAGCAGTGACAGAGCAGCAGTAATTCGGGGGCAGTCGTTGCAGCAAGAGCCGTTTTCTGCTGTTGCGAGACAGTCTTCCCGGTACAGAAGGCCAGAGAGGGCTGCTCTCGCCTCCGCAGACACAGCGGGCAGGGGCAGGGGCAGGGCGGTTTGCTCATCAGGCAAATTCTCTGCTGTAGTTTTAGAAAAGGGAATTTTCCTGCTTAGAACAAGAACCATGATTAAAAATGGTGAACCAGGGGTCGGTTAGTGGCGCGGTGTTAAGTGCACGCGTTCTACTTCGGTGGCCCGGGGGTGGCCAGCCTGGATCCCAGGTGAGCACGTGGCACTGTTTGGCAAGCCATGCCATGGTAGGCATCCCACATACAAAGTAGAGGAAGATGGGCATGGATGTGAGCTCAGGGCCAGTCTTCCTCAGAAAAAAGAGGAGGATTGGCAGATGTTAGCTCAGGGCTAATCTTCCTCAGGAAAAAGAAAAATGGTGAGCCAAAATATTGGCAAACTTCTTTAACATCTGAATGAATGTTGTTTGCAAATAATAACAATAACTTTTATGTTTAAAACAAGATTAAATTAAATATCCTAGAAATCCATGACTTTAACTACCTTAGCAGAACATAATTGTCTTCTTTGATTTCAAGGTCAAACCAACAATATTTAACCTGGAACACAAACCCTCAAATACTGTCAACTAAATTTACTGTACAGGAAGTCCCCCACTTAGGGACTAACTATGTCCTAAAATCATTTTAGATCAGATACATAGAACATATATAGATACAGATATATAGGATATATATACCCTCAAGACTGTTTCAAGATAGCGGTTTCCTATTTTAACCCACAGATGTCTAACATAGCATATACCTGAAGAATAGTACCACCAAGAGTAGAAGAAGAGAGCCAGCTGAGAAGGAACTCAGGAAATGTGTGACAGTAAGTGACAGGCTCAAGGGATGTGTTGAGAAGATGGTCTGAATCATTGGGACAAAGCAAAGCATATCTCTTAAATAGGAGTAATCCCAGATCTTTGAAAAAGAGAAAATGTAGCTTTTGTCTTACCTGATGGTTGTAAAACATTATTACAAACCTGAAAAAGAATTGTGTTTTTAAAAAGTAAAAATCACTCTAAATGCCAACACACAGAAACCTCTGTTAAAAGAAATGGTCCCTAATTTATAAATGCTGATAATTTTTCTATGTGCACATAAAGATATATGTTAAAGAATTAGATCATAGTGTTCATGTCTCTTTTAATTGCTATTAAATCTTTCCAGGTATTGATGGTGAACAGAGGCATGTGGATTCTAACCTCTTCCTCAAAACCTAGTGACATTTAATAAAACAATAAAAAATAGAAAAAAATAAGGGAAGTAGGGGAGATGCAAACAATAAATTTTCATAGCTGTATACGTAAAATTAGATGGGAAAAAGAAAACCATTTGGATCAGTCAACGTAATTAAATTTAATAGTTTGAGTTTTTCTTTCAAAATATGAGGACTTTCAGTTTGCTTCAAATGAAGAAAATCCAGCTATTTACCAGTAATAAGAAGCATTCCTAAAGCAGAGTGCCAAGAAAGACTAAAAATATAGGTATGGTCAAGAATATTTCAAACAAATGCCAACAGGAAGAAATAGAAATAGCTAGATTACTATCTCATTAGGTAGAGTTTAAAGCAAAAAAGCATTGAATTGGAAAAAGATGGATATTTTAATAATGATATAACCAATAAGGCATAACAATCCTAAGGTTCTGTGCCCAGGAAAAGGAATAAGGAATGCTTCTAGATTACAAAGAAAAGCTGGCAAAACCATTAGTGAATATATTTTAATACACTTCTTTCAGAATTTAAGACTCATCAACAAAAAAATAAGCTGCAACACATAAAATTCAAATATATAATAACAAAGCTTAAATTAATATATATGATAAACTCTGCAAATCGAACACAAAATGCACAAATGTCCCCAGAACGTAGGCTGGTAAATTCAGGAAAAGCATAGAAAAGAAAACAAAACCAACAGAGAGAAAGAGAAAATGGGAATTAATGTAGAGCTAATACTACATAAGACTCAGTGATGGACTGCACATTAATCAGATAAATGAGACAAAAAAGAATACACGACATTGAGAGCGATTGGAGAGGGGCTTCCAGTTTCCAGTTCTGCACGTAAGGAAATTGGAAGTCACCACTCCTTCCTAACAAGTACAGAGCTCAACAGACTGAAGCATCAAAAGCTCCTCTTGGATGTGTGAGAGAGAGGAGGACAGAGAGCAAACCAGGCACTGAAGGGAGCTGCAGGTCACGGGAGCCGAGACCTGTGAGCAGAGACCATCACGACAGCCAGGGGCGGACACCTGAGCAGCAACTGATCAACTGCTGGAGGCTCAGTGTGCACAAGATGAGCGTTAAAAACTCCAGGGGAGCCCGGGAATAGGGGTCCCCACAATATTGTGAGACTGACCTCCAGGAGCTCGACCAGATTCCCACAGTAAATACCAGAGAAAAATCCCCTTGGGCTTCTGGGAGGGCTGGGGGAGAAGGAATCATTGGGTGTTTCAAAACCCCAGAGCACTCTGCTCTTCTTCACAAGGCCCGTCCTCAGGGGAACTAGTAACCAGAGCCTAACAGACCTGGGGAAGGGAAATACCCAAGTCTAGCCATCCTGTTCCACCTAAGGGGAAAGAAAAAAACTGAGAAACACCTGTGAGGGCCACAGCCCAGAGGCTATAATCGTAGCACTATAGAATGCTCCCCCTCCCTGACACCTCACCACCACAATACTAAAGGCCTACTCAGAGCAGTTCTTCTTATCCAGTACATCATGTCCAGTTGTAAAAAAAAAATTACAAGGCATACTAAAAGGCAAAAAACACAATCTGAAGAGATAGAGCAAGCATCAGAAACAGATATGGCAGGGATGTTGGAATTATCAGACTGAGAATTTAAAATAACTGTGACTAAAATGCTAAAGGCTCTAATGATAAAGTAGACAGCATGCAAAAACTGAAGGACAATGTAAGCAGAGAGACAGAACTCCTAAGGAAGCAATCAAAAAGAAATGCTAGAGGGGCCGGCCCCGTGGCCGAGTGGTTAAGTTCACACACTCAACTGTGGCAGCCCAGGGTTTCGCCAGTTCGGATCCTGGGTGCAGACATGGCACTGCTCATCAGGCCACGTTGAGGCAGTGATCCACATACCACAACTAGAAGGACCTGCAACTAAGATATACAGCTATGTACTGGGGAGGGATTGGGGGAGATAAAGCAGGAAAAAAAAAAGATTGGCAACAGTTGTTAAAAAAAAAAAAAGAAAAGAAATGCTAGAGATAAAAAAAGTAAATAAAAAATAACATCTCCCCCATCTCAGCGCCCACCCCCATGGTGGGTTCCCCTGCAAGGGGGTCTCCCTCCTTCGGGGGCACAACAGCATCCCAGGGGGCCCCCCGTGGCCAAGTGGTTAAGTTCGTGCACTCCGCTTCAGCAGCCTAGGCCCAGTTCAAATCCTGGGCGTGGACATGGCACCACTCATCAGGCCATGCTGAGGTGGCATCCCACATGCCACAACTAGAAGGAATCACAACTAAAATATACAACTATGCACTGGAGGGCTTTGGGGAGAAAAAGGAAAAATAAAACAATCTTTAAAAAAATAAAATAAGAAATAACAGAAATGAGGAATGCCTTTGATGGGCTTATTAGTAGACTGGACATGGCTGAGGAAAGAGTCTGAGCCAGAGGATATATCAATAAGATCTTCAAAAACTGAAAAACGAGGGGCTGGCCCAGTTGTACAGAAGTTAGGTTCACACGTTCCGCTTTGGCGGCCCAGGGTTTGCCCATTTGGACCCCTGGTGCGGACCTATCACTTCTTGTCAAGCCATGCTGTGGCAGGTGTCCCACATATAAAAAGTAGAGGAAGATGGACGTGGATGTTAGCTCAGGGCCAGTCTTCCTCAGCAAAAAGAGGAGGATTGGCTGCAGATGTTAGCTCAGGGTAATCTTCCTCCAAAAAAAAACCCCTGAAAAATGAAAAGAACAAAGATGGAAAAAGAGAACAGAATATTCAAGGACTGTGGGACAACTACAAAAGGTGTAACCTACATGTAATGGGAATACCAGAAGGAGAAGGAAGAAAAAAAGGAACAGAAGAATTATTTGATACAATAATAATGGAGAATTTCCCAAATTAATGTTAGACACCAAACTACAGATCCAGAAAGATCAGAGAACATCAAACAGGATAAAGGACAAAAAAATCCCGACACCTAGGCATTTTCAAATTATAGAAAATCAAAGATAAAGAAAAATCCTGAAAGAAGACAGAGGAAAAAAAGTAATTTCTCCCAAAAATTGGGATCGAATTCCTGCATGGCCTATACCCTGGCTGACTATTAGTGCAGTGGCATAAGGCCCTTTAAATGGCCAGAGGCTTCCGATTCTACAAAATCATAATTTCCTCATATCCAGAGGCTTCCGATTCTACAAAATCATAATTTCCTCATATACTAGTTCCTCCATGTCTAAGATGCTTGAGATCTTGAGGACAGGAAGTAAAGTATCTTGGCTGTTAGATGTCATCGTGAGAAGAGCTACTTTGACGTCAAACTCTTGTTTCTGGCTGTAGGGAAGACTGCGTGATATATGGCCTGCTCGTTTAAGGCATGTGCCATAAATTTGCAAGATTTTATCAATAGCAGGAGCCATAAATAAGCCTGCAGTTAGCCATTCTACCATTCTATTAAGCCAATTGTTTTTGATTATATGGCACATGGGAAGACCAGTGAGTTCCATGGGCATAAACCCATTGTTGCAATATGTGTGCCTTGGTCACAGACATTTTTGTTTAGGATAGAAACATTCTGCCAGTCCACAAATCAAGGTGCTGGGAGAAGTCTGCAGGCAGAGAAGACAATGCAAACCTGAAAAATGAGTCTAATTCCATGAGGAAAAAGTGTTGGCCCCTCCATGGGAAGAGCCTAATGTAATCAATGGCCACTAGCCAGCTGTCATACCCCAGAAACGGTCCATACTGGGGACACAGCATTGGCCTCTGTTGCTGTCAGTTTGGGCACTTAACAATGGCAGTAGTCACATCAAATTTGTGAAAAGGCCATGTGATTGAGCCCACATATAGCCTCCATCCCTACCATCACGGTCTTTTGGTTTGTGGGCCCATTGTGCAAGTACTGGGAGATCTGGGGGTGGGGGTGAAAGTGACTGACAAGAGGCCAAGTCATTCTGTGATCCTGATTAAGAACCTCTTCCATGTGAATAATTCTGAGGAGCATTTACATAGGATACAAAGATATTTTCTTACTTTTCCCATTACAAGATGTGTAACCATATATATTTCCCCCACACTTCCTGGTCACCAATTTTCCAACATTCTTTGTTCCAGGTTACTAAACAATTAGCCAAAATTAGCCAATGCCCATAAGTCAATGTAGATACATACCTCAAGCCATCTTTCCTTCCATAAAATGTGGACAGCTAGATGTACCTGCGTAGACTCTATTTTCTTGAAGGATTTTACATCTCCACACTCTGTCAGGGCCGTTCCCCAAAGGAGTTATAATGCAGAAGTTATCCACTTCCACCTGACAGTGGTCTACCATGCAGATCCGTCGATAAACCAGACTCATTATCTTTTCTCCTCCATTAACTGGTAACAGGGAACTTCTTATGAAGCTACAGGAGTGAGTCGACGAGGAGACAGTGAAGGAACAGATACAGCAGGAGTCTGAACCCATGTTTGTGTAGTTTGCTGTTACATTCTGGACCTGCTTAAGGTCTAGTTAAACTCTTCCATTTTATAACGAAACGCTGCCGTCCTGGATCAAGTCAGACAAATTATACCATCGTTTCTGCCATATAAATGCAAACTGCTTCTGATTTTGTTAATTGACAAGAATCGACAAGAGAGCATTTGTCAGGTCAATAGATGGATATCAAGTTCCAGGGACTGTGTTAATTTGCTCCAGTAAAGACCCCACATTTGGAATTTCAGCTGTGACAATGGTTACCCGATTCTATACATGATGATCTAATCTGGCTTTGCACGGACCGTCAGATTTTGAGTTACATTTTCAGTTAATGGTCAGATGGTTGAATTAAATGTAGATATGGTAGGATATGGTAGGAAGCACTACTTGTGTATCTCTCAAGTCTTTGAAAATGGGACTAATCTCCCTTGTTTCCACAGGGATGCAGTTTTGGAGAGGGTAGTTGGGGACAGTTGCAGAGGCTTCCACTTGGTCCTTCTTGCTCTATTAGCCCTTACTCCATGGGTTGGGGAACTACTGTTGCGATTCTGACAGATATTTCCACCATTCATTCTGGAGATGCGAAAATAATAATAGGACAGATCTGTAGTCTGCCTGGACGTACTGTGAGATGGAATAAAGCCAAAATTCTACCCGTCACTTGACCTGCATAAGCCCCTACTATGTCCGGTAGTTCATGGTTACATCTTGGGTCTTCAATTATCAACCAAAATTTAAAGCCAGTATCTACTTAATACTAGAAATTCCAGGTCTCTCCTTTTAGCACTCAGTCACTTAGGTTCGTGGCTGGGTCCCTCTGGGGAAAGCTTGCAGGGAGATTCACAGTATGCATCTGTAGCCACATCGCAGAATCCTTGCCTCAAAAGTCTGGCCTCCCTCTCAGTCCAGGCTGTCTGGAATTGTGAAAGAGCGTAGTGCTGGAAACAGGATATTAGATGACAGAATGTGATCCTCCTACACGTACAATGAGTTAGATTTCAGCCCAGCAGTCCCAGAAGTTCTTTTACAGAGTCTTATTAGTTTATCAACATTTTGTTTTTATAGAATGCCAAGTATATATTCTTCCACATACACAGTGATCAATTAGCCTAGGCCACAGATTTCTGTGAGTCAAAACTCTCTGGTTAAACTCCATCTCTACAGCTTGCTGCGGTAAAGGGGCCCACACAGTCTGTGAAGATGAAGCATTGACATATAACATTTAACCCTCTCTGAATTATTCCCCTTGGAATCAAGATGGCGTAAATCTAACTCCGGCCTTGGCTTATGGAAGCCAGCCACCACAAAACTCCTCCAGATTGCTGGTGTCCTCCCACTGATGTGTTTTCTTACTGCTTTCTCTGAAGGAGAGTCCTCCT
Organism: Equus quagga; assembly: GCF_021613505.1. Classification (NCBI taxonomy): domain Eukaryota; kingdom Metazoa; phylum Chordata; class Mammalia; order Perissodactyla; family Equidae; genus Equus; species Equus quagga. The sequence goes on from NC_060269.1 coordinate 74,519,774, forward strand.
GGCCCTCCCAGAGTCACGGCTGAGGGAGGCGGGTGCTGCACACACAGACCCACTCCAACATTTACCGACTTCTGAGGTGTGGACTATTTCCTCTAAAGAGGCCATGCCAAAAAAGTTTTTGAACTGTATAATTCCACTCATATGAGGTATCTAAAGTAGTCAAATTCATAGAAACAGAAAGTAGAATTGTGTTTACCAGGGACTGAGCAGAAGAGGAGAAGAGGAGTTGCTGTTAATGGGTAAAGAGTTTCAGCTTTGCAAGATGAAAAAGTTCCAGAGATCTGTTTCACAACATATACATACTTAACACTACTGAACCATACACTTAAAAATGGTTAAGATGGTAAATTTTTGTCATCATAAGAAAGAAAGAAAGTTAGTTTTTGATAACACCACCTTATTACCCAGGTAATTTGAAAAATGCAATAAATGCCAGATCCAGGATGAGTGCACTCCTGCCAGTGAATTTGGCCCAGTCAAGCCTCATGTTTTCACCCCCTTGGTTTAATACTCCCACACATGTTGTGCGGGTTCTTTCTGATAAAGAGTAATGATGTCTTTTAATTTTTGCCGTGTAGTTTATCTCTTCCTAAAGAAGATCTTACACCTCCCAGTCTAGGCTATGTTGGAATCTAACTCTTATTCTTGTCCTGGAGACAATGAGAGTAGATGAAGGTGAGCCAGGAAGAGAACTGGCATCACCTCATGAGACAGAGAGAGTGGGTGAATACGTTTTCATATTGAGGAGCGCCGGGACCCTCGGATGGCAGAGATGGCCTCTCTCAGTCAACAGGACGTACCAGAGGAGTTGAAAGTTTCAAAGCTCTCAGCCTTAACCATGTCTGCTGAGAATCCCCCATCTCCGAGGCCTCCTCCTTCTTTACCACTGCCTTTACTTTAGATTTAAATTTTAAAATTTAGATTTAGATTTAAAAATTTAGCATTTAATTGTTGCTACACTTCTCTAATCCTTTTTGTCATGGAGACCTTGGGTGCGGCCCTGAGCCATGTCTGCCCTGCACCTGCAACAGATGACAGATAACTCCAGACTTGCCCGCAGGCCGGATGGTCTCCATATTTCTTCTCAAATGTATAGTCATGGTTCTCACTATCTCCATTTACCCTACTTATGTCTCTAGGGACATAAGAAGGAGCAAACTGACTCTAATCTTTGTCATTATTGTTGTTGCCATAGATGCTGAGTGACACAGCCGCTTGATCTCCTAATTCTTGCTACTTAATGTGTGGTGTCATATTAAATAGACCAACATCACCTGGGAGCTTGTTAGAAATGCAGCCTCTGTGCCACAATTAGAAGGACCCACAACTAAAAGTATACAACTATGTACTGGGAGGCTTTGGGGAGAAAAAGGAAAACTAAAATCTTTAAAAAAAAACCAAACTACAAAAAAAAAAAAAGGAAAAAGAAATGCAGACTCTTAGACACCAGCATAGAGCTATTGTATCAGTAACAGCATTTTAACAAAAACTGCCGTGGTTTGTATATGCGTTAAAATTTCAGAAGCACGCTCCTAATTCCTTGCCTTGCTCAGGCACTACCACTGGTGCTAGTGTGAGTATTTGTGACACTACTACATGTCATAGATTTATCTGTGACTCATTTCCACTTGCTAGAAAGTTATCTCTGCGTTTCTTCATTTTATGGGCAACCCGATCTCAGGTACCATTTTGACAGTCTGTTTTCTGGGACCACTTCTGGTACCAATTACTGTATTAATCAGGGTCCTCGCAGAAAACAGATGACACAAAAAAGTATGATAATTTAAGGATGATAATAAAAGAACTATTCACAAAATGTGGGTAATGACAGAATAATATATTAGGAAGTTGTTAAAGCACACACACATGCACGGACATACCAGGGTTCCTTTCTGCAGGAATTTATCCCCACTTAACATTACTCTTAACATTTCAGGTAATTTTCCTCTGTCTATTTATTTTATTTATCTGTGCTCCTATTGTTTCTATAATTGAGGTAAGGAAATGGGAAAATGCACAAAATTAAAATGAAGTAAATTCAAAGGAGAAAATAGAATGGAAAAGCAAAGAACTACAACATGGAGTCAGAAATAAGAAAATGAGACCATTAGGAAAAATTGTATGCCATATACTTGGGACCAAGTGTGCACCAGGCTACATCTTCAGGAGTAACAGCTTTTTCCTATTTAAACACCAGAAACAAATATCTCTTATTCAAAGAGAGAAAACTGTGTAACATGGTGGTCATAGCTCTTAACAATGACTTGACTTTATAAAAATGACGAGTATCTAAAGTTTGTGGATTGAAAGATTAAATCAGCATTGAAACTTTAAAGGCACTGTTAGCATGTAAATACTTTGTCCCAATGTCAAATACTTAGGAAGTCAAAAAACTAACCAAAAAAAATCTAAATACAGATCCATAGTCCCTTATCTTAAATTCTTGGAGGAACATGTGTTTTGCGTTTCAAAAGTTTTTCAATTTTAGAAGTATAATCCTGGGCACATAGCATGGATGACAAGACATTTCCACTGGGGATCTGAAGCAGCAGCCCATAATCAAGACATTAATACGTCTGCAGTGGAATATGTGAATATTCACATGTAGCGGGATAAGAAAGGACTATAAATATCCTCATTTCTGTCCAAGGTAAGTTTTATCACTAGACATCAAAGAACTTAGGGGTTTGTTTGGTTCTTGAAATTTTGGATTTTAGAATTGTAATTAAAGGACTGTGGCTCTATATCACTCTATTCTATTAGCCAAAAGTAGATTATATTTACTAACACATTATTTGGGGGAACAGAATAGAAAATAACTGCAGGTGTTTAGAATATTTCCAATAAACAGTATTCTTACACTGTGGAAAAAGACAGTCATCCTTATAATAACAAACACAGACTCTATCCTCACACCCCCCAGGGGATACGTCAGAACTCGAAAGCTGGTAGAGCTGACTACAAAAAATCTTTCTTTTCAGTGTCCTGTCCTTGTAGACAGTATGAGGGTATGGAAGGAGATTAATTCTCTTTTCTTTTTTTTAGATCTCCAGACACAGAGGAGATAATCTGGACCTGAGGCTACGACTAACTCACATCATCTAGTGACCTTGCACTTTGTGTTGGATGCAGCAACAAGAGGAGATTTTGAGGTTGGCTCCCATGGAGAAGGGTTGAGTATTTTCTGTGTGGAAGGGACAGCACAAAACTGTTCTGTATCAGATGAGAAAAGTAAGTACCTATCAAATATCTACCAAAGTGAGTGCTTCTTCCATTTCTCTCTTCCTCTGTTGCAGCAATGTTGGTGGCCCCAAGTTCCAAAAGGCTGAGCCTAAATATGCAGGAGGGCCATTACTTAATTCTACAACGATCTTTGAATAAGATAAAAAGAAAACTTTACCATGTATGCCTAGTGGGATCTAAGAAGTGCTGTGGACAAGTGACCACTGTGTATCTTTCATTCTTTCCATATTCAAATGGAAACTTCATGGTGTTAAGCCACTAACATTTGGGAGTTGGCCTATTTGTGTAATTATAATAAAAACAAAGCAAAAAAGAAAGAAAAAATTTGAGCTGATGAAGATAACACTTCCTTTAGGAAGACAGGGTGGTGGGATGAAAAAGAAAAGCCAAAAGAGTCTCATACTGCAGTACATGTCAGGGCAAAACCATTGCTAATGGGAGTAAATTGTTATAATCTCTCAATTGAATAACCTGGAAGTATCTATTAAAAAGCGGATAAGATCCTGTACAATATGGCCTCCCTTCCCATACAACAAATGGATCAACTCTGGGCAGATTTCTTTAAGGGGATAAAATAACTGTCAACCTGGAATTCTATACCCAGAAAAGACATCTTTCAAGGATGATGATGATGATGATGATGAAATAAAATTCTCCCTGAAGGAAATTCTTCAGGATGTACTTCAATCAAAAGGAAAGTACTCCTGTATGGAAAGTCTGAAATTCAAAAGGAAAGCAAGAATAAAGAAATTGTTGAATATGAAGCTAAGCAGAAATAAAATTTGCCTATATAAAATAACAATAATGTATTACATGGTTTTGAAAAAGGATAGAATTAATAACATAAAATTAACATGAAGTAAATGATGTTGAAGTGTTCCAAGATCCTTATATTTTCAGAAGAAAGGTAAAGGCATTGATTAAGTTTAGACTGTGATCACTTGGGTATGTATCCTGTGATTTTTAGGATATCTACTAAAAGAAAAAGAAATAGCATGTATAATATCCAAAGTGGTTCAGGGAGAAAAAAAAATGATGGCTAGATAATTCCTAAGCAATCTAGGAATGGTAAGAGGGAGAGAAAAAGAAGAAAACAGATAGAAAAAATCAAAAGCACGAAACCAAATGATAGGTTGAAATGCAAATTTATTGGTAATTATATTAAATATTAATAATCTAAAGATGTAGTAACACACAAACATTGCTAAACTAGATTTTTTAAAATTCAACTCTGCTATTTTAAAGTGTTTCAGTTAAAAATCTAAGGAATAAGGAAAGCAAAAGTAAAAGTATTAAAATATTAATACTATGCAATACCTTCAAAAAGGAAGATAGCAATACAGATGGAATTGAAGGCAAAAAGCATTACTATGTATAAAGAAAGTCACTTTATAATGATAAAGAGCTTAATTTTCTAGAGATATAATAAATTTCAATTTGAATTCACCTAATAACATAACTTCAAATACGTAAAGCAAAAATTGACAAAATTGGAAAAGAAATAGACATTTTTAAATACATCTCTAATTGACAAAATAAGCAGGCAAAATATCAATAGGAACATAAAATATTTAGCTACATGATTTTGAAAATTTACCTAATATTATAGGAATATAAAATATTTTATCCGTAAGTAAACAAGCCTGGCCTGAGGGCTGCGTGTAAAACATTGCGTTCCTGTGGAGTGCACACTTTTTTCAAGACTATGGAGAAATTTTTCAAACATTGACTAAGCTGGGAGCCAAAACTTGTCTCAGCAAGTTTCAAATGATTGAAAACATACAAATTATGTTCTCTCAACATAATGAGTTCAGGTAGAAATCAATAACATAAACATAACTAGAAAATTGTCATTTGCTATTAAACCATGGGCCAAGGAAGAAATCATAATAGAAATTAGAAAATATTTTGAACAAGGCACTAATAAATATACTTTATACCAAGATCTTTCCATTGCAAACAAATAATGGCTTAAGGAAAAGTTAGTTCTTCTTTAATTACATGTATTGAAAAGGAGAAAGGCAACAAACTAAGGAGGTAGAGAAATTTTTAATAAGAATATTTAAAGAATCCAAACAACAAGGGAAGAAGGGAAAATATGAAAATGAATAACTAATTAAATAGAAAACAAATAAAAAATGTAGGGAATTATCAAATTTAAAAGTTGAGTTTCTGAATAGACTAAAAATTATAGCAAAATATTGGCAATGTTGATTAAGAAAAAAAGAGAAGCACAAATGATCATTATTGCAAATTTAAACGAGGACATACCTACATATTCTATAGACATTAAAAAGATCATGAAATTATATTATGAACAACTTTACAGTAATAAATATAATTAAAATGGATGAATTCCTAGAAAATTTAAACAAAATGGCTAAAAGAGAGAAATATCTTTCATAGTCTTATGATACTTAAAGAAATTAGTTAGTCATTAAAAATCATCCCACAAAGAAATCCACAAACCCAGATGCAGGTCTTCATCGATGAATTCCACAGCTGTTCAAGGGAGAAATAATCCCTGTTTTAATTGTAGGGGGTTCTACAAAATACTTGACCACTACCCTACAAAATCACGAATGTTGCAAAATACCAAGAAAATCTGAGAAATTGTCCCAGATTACCAAGACTAAAGGAACGTAGAAACTATACAATTCATGACTCTAGACTGGATCCTGAATCAGAGAGAAAAAATATTATAGAGGACATTCCTGGAATAATTGGCTAAACTTGATTATGTACTATATGTTAGACAAGAGTACTTTATCAATGTTAATTTTCCTAATTTTGCTAATTGTACTACAGTGATATAACAAAAGGCTCTTCTTATGAAATACGTGAGGAAATTTTTAGGAGTGAAGGGGCATGATATCTGTGACATATTCTCAAATAGTTCAGTAAAAATAGAGAATGATAGAGCTACTGTGACAATGTGTTAACAACCAGTGAGACTGAAACCCTGTGAAGCATATACAAGATTTCTTTGTTCATTCTTTCAGTTTTTCTGGAAAACTGAAATTATTTCAAAATAAACGAAAAATTTAAAAAAAAAGTATTCAATTTTACATAAACTCATCTGAAAGACAAAAAAAGAGTTAACACTCTGCCAGTGTTAGCCTTACTTCCTATCTTGATGTGCATAACTTCGATCTCAAATTTCAGAAATGGCAGGAAGGAAAGGGAAAATGACAGGACAACTCATGAATGTGAATGAAAAATTTCCTAAGCAAAATATTAGCAAATCAGATTCAGAAACACAGAAAAGGACAATACATCATAACTAAATTTCAGATATCCCAGGAATCAGAAGTTAATATTTGAAAATCAATTACTGCGATCTGCCATGTAAACAAGGAAACCGGAAAATCAAATGATCTTATCACTAAATGACAAAAAAGATAAAAGTTAACATTGTTTTATGATATAAATTCTAGCAAGCTAACAATAAATGAGGATTTTCTTTTTCTTTCTTTTTTTTTTTTGGTGAGGAAGATTGTCACTAAGCTAACATCTGGGCTAATCTTCCTCTATTTTATGTGGGATGCCGCCATGTGGCTTGATGAGTGGTACTAGGTCCATGCCTGGGATCCAAACCTGCAATCCCCAGGCCACTGGAGCAGAGCACATGAACTCAACCACTACGCCAGGCTGGCCCTGAAATGAGGATTTTCTTAATCCAATAAAGGATATTTACAAAAATCTATAGCAATCAACATAGTTAACAGTGAAACATGAAAAGCTTTCCCTTGAGATTAGGAACAAAATCAGCATGACTCTGTCACGACTTCTGTGTCACAGGCAAGTAACACTGGCCTCTATATGACCATCACAGTCACGCAAACAAAAGAAATAGAGGCTTAAGAAGTAGAAAGAAAAACAAAACTGTCGTTATTTGCAGATAATATGGTTACATATATTTTTTAAATCTCCAAAATAATCTGTAGATAAATTATTAGGATTACTAATAGTTTAGCAAGTTGGTAAGACAAAAATATTAAGATGTATGAATTTGCATTTCTATACCAGCCACAAACAATTAGAAAACGAAAGCTCAGAAGAAAACATTTACCATTGTATTAAAACATATGCAGTAAATAGAATGTACAATATCAATAGGGAGCTCTAATGTAAACCGTGGACTTAGGGTGATAAGGATGTGTCAATGTAGGTTCATCAATTATAACAAACATACTGCTCTATTGAAGGGTGTTAATAATGGGGACAGCTATGCATGTGTAGGGGCAGGAGATGTTTGTGAAATTTCTGTACCTTCTGCTCAGTTTTACTGTGAATCTAAAAATTAAAGTCTATTAATTTTACAAAAATCCACATGCAGTATTTAAGAACAAATCTGGTAAGAGAAGTACAAAGCCTTAATGGAGAAACTTTATTAAGGAATATTAGAAGAACTAAATAACTGAAGACATACCATAAACATGGATTGTTAGACTTAATATAAAGTTGTTAAATCCTTTCAAACTGGTCTATAGATTCAATGCACCCATATCGCAGTCCCCAGCCTGCAGCCCTTCTCTCCAACTCCAGAACTTAACAAGCAGACTCTCAAATACATACGAGAGTGATAAGGGCAGGAATGACCAAGATTCCGTGAAGAGGACATATCTGGGAGAAGTTGCCTTACTAGACGTCAAGACATCAATCCACAGAAATGAAAACAGCTCTGTATTAGAGTGAGGACCAACAAGTAGACCAAAAGACCAGGAAAGAGAGCCCAGGTTGTGTACACTAGTGCCCGCTGGCTAGACAATCCGATAGAGAAAGAATGGTAAACAGAATTGTGACAATTTGGTATCCAACTGGGAAAGCGCAAGTGGATTCCTACTTTCCCCATACACGATTATCAATTCCAAGTGGATGCAAGTCTTACATACCAAAGAATAAATAAATAAATAAAGTATTAAGATAAGATATATCTTTATGAGTTTAGAGTAGGAAAGGACTTCTTAAATGAGTACAAAAAGCAATAACCATTCAAGAAAAAGGTTGATAATTTAGACTAAATTAAGAACTTTGTTTCTCAAAAGACATCTAAAAAGAGTAAAACTATAAGATGAAAGTGAGAGAACATATGTAGAACACATATAACCCACAATTACTTGTATCTGAAATATATAAAACTCAAAAAGAAAAGACGAACACCTCATAGGAAATTGGGGAAAGAATATGAACCCGCAATTCACAAAAGGGAAAATCTAAATTGCCAAAAACATGCGAATATGCTCAATTTCACTGGTGATAGAAAGATGCAGACTAAAATCACATGATGACATTTCAAACTTTAAAATAACACATACTTGGGCCGGCCTGGTGGCACAGCGGTTAAGTGCGCACGTTCGGCGGCCTGGGGTTCGCTGGTTGAATCCTGGGTGTGGACATGGCACCGCTTGGCAAGCTATGCTGTAGCAGGCGTCCCACATATAAAGTGAAGGAAGATGGGCACGGATGTCAGCTCAGAGCCAGTCTTCCTCAGCAAAAAGAGGATGATTGGCAGATGTTAGTTCAGGGCTAGTCTTCCTCAAAAAAAAAAAAAAAAAGAAATATAAAAAATAAATAAATAAAATAACACATACGATGTGACAATATTTATCTGAATTTTGAAACTATAAATGTACCTATGTGTATATTATATACACGTTATTATTATATCTACCTCAAATCTCAGGGCAGAAAAAATTATCCACTCATGCAATGGGTGTGCTACAATAAGCTCACCAATTCTTTGTCCAATTCTTGCTTGGACATCTCTAGATCTAAGCAACTCAGGGAAATCTATTCAATCTTTGAGCAACGCAGGATTAGAAAGTTCTTGCTGTTTCTTGTTTTGTTGTGATCGATTGCTTTATTTTTGAATTAGTATTTGTTAATTATTTTTTCCTTGTTTTTTCAACTTGAATTTTGTTCTAGAATGAGTCAAATCTTCTTTTCACCTGAGACAAATACTTTATAAATTAAAATAACCCAGTAATCATAAAGGTTAATTCACTAGGTAGTAGGCTCCTACTAGATGTGCACAAGTAGAGGATGAATTATAATTTTTCACAATGCTATGGAAGGTCATATACATTAAATGACTTCTCAAGACACTTGTAAGATTGTATTTCACATAATTCAAGCAATATCCAAAATTCCTTACACTTATTTCCTTGCAAAAACATCTCTCATACACACAGCGCCTCCTGCCTGCCTCCTGAACCTACTCTGGTAGCTGCAACTAGATGTGGCCGCAGTGGCAGCAGAGGGGTGCCGGGCAGGAACATGGAGCCCTGGTGCCTGAAGACCACGGCACCTCGCCCAACCAAGCACTTGCTCCCTGTTGGTGCGTGTCTATGAGCAGGCGCTCGAAGCTTGAGCGCTGCGCTGTCCCACAGGGAGCCACTGACGCCGTCTGGCTATTAGCATTTGCAACCTGGCCGGTGAAAGTGGAATGTACCGTATGTATGATACACTGAATTTCAGACTCAGCACAAAGAAAAGAGTGCAAAATAGCTCGATAATAATTTTTGTAATGATTACATGTTAAAAGGACAATATTTTGGGTAGCTGGTTTAAATAGAATATATTACAAAAATTAATTTTGCATGTTTCATTTTAGTTTTTAATGGAGCTAATGGATGATTTGTGTGCGTGAGGAAGATTGGCCCCGAGCTAACAGCTACCACCAATCTTCCTCTTTTTTTTATTTTATTTTTCCTTTTTCTCCCAAAGCCCCTCGGTACATAGTTGTGTATTTTTAGTTGTGGGTCCTTCTAATTGTGGCATGCGGGACGCCGCCTCAGCATGGCCTGACTAGCGGTACCGTATCTGCCCCCAGGATCCAAACCGACAAAACCCTGGGCTGCCGAACCAGAGCATGCAAACCTAACCACTCAGCCACGGGGCTGGCCCCAATCTTCCTCTTTTTGTTTGAAGATGGTTGCTGAGCTAACATCTGTGCCAATTTTCCTCTGTTTTTGTTTTGTTTTGTTTTGTTTTTTAGGATTTTAGTTTTTGTCTCCTCAAAACCCTCTTCTACATAGTTGTGTATTTTCAGTTGTGGGTCCTTCAAGTTGTGGCATGTGGGACACTGCCTCAACATGACCTGATGAGCAGTGCCGTGTCCCCACTCAGGATTTGAACTGGCAATACTCTGGGCCACCAAAGTGGAGCGCACGAACTTAACCACTCGGCCATCGGGCCGGCCCCACTCTTCCTTTGTTTTATGTGGGATGCCACCACAATGTGGCTTGATGAGTGGTGTTTGGTCCACGCCTGGGACCCAAACCTGTGATCCCTGGGCCACCAGAGCAAAGCGTGTGAACTTAACTGCTATGCCGCTGGCTGGCTCCTAACGAATAATTTTAAATCCCACATGTAACTCGCATTGTATTTCAGTTGGGCAGCTCTGCCTTAGAGACTAAGGTAGGGTTCACAGCCTGCTACTCTGTAAGATAAATACTGCTAATAGAAGTGCTCACAGAATTCTGACAATAAGCGGTTAGGTTCGCACGTTGTGCTTCGGCTGGAGTTGGCAAACTGTTGACTTTGTTTTGGACCAGGCTTGCCACTTCACCACAGTCCCCAACATGCCCTGTTGTTAGACTTGACTCCCTTCAACACCAGCTGTATTTAGTTATGTTGCCTACCTGAGCGTGGCAGGCTTTGGAATTTGTAAGCCCTATCTTTTAAGACCAATATTTTGGCATTTGACTTAAAAGTGAGGAGGGGATTGTTGCCAAGTTTTGGGGGTAGGAAAGGTGGATTTTATTCATGTGTTATTCCACTGGCCCATTTTCTGATTCAGGTGTTAAAAGACAGAAATCTGGGGGCTGGCCGGTGGCACAGTGGTGAAGTTTGCATGCTCCACTTTGGCGGCCCAGGGTTTACAGTTTGAGATCCCGGACATGGACCTACACACCACTCATCAAGCTATGCTGTGGCAGCATCCCACATACAAAATAGAGGAAGATTGGCACAGATGTTAACTCAGTGACAATCTTCCTCAAGCAAAAAGATGAGGATTGGCAATGGATGCTAGGTCAGAACCAATCTACCTCACCAAAACAAAAAAGGTAGAAATCTATATTTGCATGTAGAAAAGTCACTTGTGGGAATAATTGTTGTCAACTAAATCAGTTGAACGAATGAAGTAGATGAGGGTTCCCATCCGCTTGCTGAAACAGAGGATTTTGTTCAAAAGATGCACGGGAATCCCACATCCTGAGATCAATAGGAAGTAGCGATGCATGTGTGTACTAGAAAGGAATTCAACATTAAATGGTTTGTTGATTCTTCTTGAAGAGAAACCAAATGGCAGTCATCCAAGCTTTAGAAACAAAAGTCAAAGGAAGCTACAAATCAGAACAAACAAGGAGACCTTAAGGAGGTGGTGCCTGGAATCAGAGAAGCCCTCGTTCCTGCGTGAGAAGCCCTAGTTCCTGCGTGGTGACCCCCAGGGGAGACCTAATCCTTTCACACATGTTGCTGTTTACAATTACCTTGTAGTCAAGATTGTCTGAGAATAGCCCTTTATATACTCTGTTCTTCCCAACCTTTCAGTTTCTCTCTAATTACCTGTCGGCCATTTAGAGAGCTGGTTTTCAAAAAAGGCACAATTGTACATTGTTTTCTAACTCAACACTCTTCCTGGCAGAATTATTGAGAAGGCATTATGCAAATCTATTGTTTACTAAAGCCATAAAACCATCTGGCTCTAGAGGTTCGTTTTTCGTAGCTGACTTCTGGAAGCCAGCATGGGTTTAATTTCCTCTGTCCTTCCTATTCTAGCTGCCAAGCCACTGTTGACAAAACACAGGTGTTTTAAGTGTCTCACTTTTGACTGGGCTTTCCATCCAGATCCTTGCTGTATTGACCTTTGTTCTATTTTCCATAAAATTACTTTATCTTCAGCATTTACATGTCACATTCAGTTTCCATACATCACATAGATTTCTTTTGAAAACTTTCTATTTCCAAACTTAGTCAAATATTTATAAGTATATCTCAGAGACACAAAGTGCTTTTGTAGGAAGTCACAAACGTGACCTCGGTAATAAAACCCGAGGGCATGACCATAACATTCAGGTGACAGCATCTACACGCCACAAAATATCAACCATCGTCTGAGAAATTTTAGGTTTTCAAAATTAGTCTCTGATCCTACTCGTATACCACACGTTATGAATAACAGATATTAGGAAATCTAAGACTTAAGTAGGCCACTAAGTAGACTCAGTAAGCGTATTTAACTTTCAAGATCACTATATAAAATTATATTCTTTCATTTCTACTTTCTATGAGAATTTGAGATATTTCTTTTAATATGTCACCATTCTTTTACACACTGATCCCTTCAAATCCTAGCAATTTCTGCACCTCCTTAAGCAGCGGAACTGCGTTTCTGCCCATAGAATTTCCCCAACATAAACTCTGGAGGCGGAAGCAGATCATAGCACACAGGCTGAATCAGGCCTCTTCTTAGTCCCTAAATACCCTAAGTGAGGGCAGCTGTCAGTCTGGAGCAGTTGGGGCTGTCCCTTAATCTTCTTAAAATCTATGTTAACATGAGCAGGAAGCAAAAAAGAAGTTATCTTGTTCCAGTGATTTAGACAAGTGAAGAGACACATGCTACAATACTTATTTTCTATGACATTTAAAGTTGCCAACACTGAAGGGCTTTCCATAACATGGTAATCAATATTGGATTCACCGCATTGTCCACGTACCAGCAGAACAGGTTGAACCTTCTGTGTGCTCAGACAGCTGTTGATTAAAATCAACGAGAGAAGAAATTCTGATGGTTTTTTGAGATAAAAAGGACAGTTAATTTTTAACACAGGAAGACAAGTTGGTTGATTATCGCTTTTTCTTGCTTCCCTCCCTTCTGGAACATTTTGGCTAAATGAGCTTGGTTATTTGAAATTTCTAATACCTAATATTTCCTTAATTTCTATACCCTGTGCTCTGTACTAAGATTTTTGTGAGAAGTGCTAATGAAAGAAGGGGGCATGATAGCAATACAAAGACATGAACTTAGGTTAACGTCAGAATGCTGGGAGTTGCCATCAGCTAAAAAAAGAACTAGTGGGAGGAGGATGTGGCTGGCTGCTCAAAGACGTACGGCTCTGCTCTGGCAGCCACATCCTGCCTGTGGCTAGGTGAACCCAAGTCCCACATCTTACTGTTTTCTTGAATGATGAAATACCATCTACTACTGAAGAAGGGGTCTTTCTTTGCAATAAACCAATGTCATCATGAAAGCTTAATAAGGATTCAGGGTTATAGAAAACTTGGGGCTTTGAACATCATGTATACAATGTGAAAATGTTTGTAGCCAAGATCTTTTATTGCTAATCAAAGATAATGTCATTATAGAAGAAAATTTGGAAAAATACATAAAGCGTCAAAGAAGAAGTAATTCAAAGTCACCCCTCATGATATATTAAGAATAGCATTTTTTGCTGCTAGTATGTATGTATGTATGTATGTATATGTGAACATACAATATACTTGAATGATTTTGATTTTATAAATATACAATATATGCTCATGTGTATTTACAAAATGGAAATTCTATTGTACATCATATTAAATATGATCATATTAAATATGAACAATTTATATCCTCCTTTTATTCACTTAATACAGGTTGTAAGAATTTTTCCATGTTAAGTGTTCTTTGAAAACATTTTGAATGTCTGCATAATACTCCGTTACATCGCTGACTCTCAAGCTTTAGTATGGCGTCAAAACTATCTTGAAGTCTCTGGGAATGCTGGCCTCCCCTCCCCCGCAACTTTCTGATCCCATAGCTGTCAGGTAGAGGCAAGAATGTGCATTTCTAACAAATTGCCTGGTGATGCTGATCTTGCTGTTTTGGGGACCACAGAGGAGTTGGTTAGATTATATAAACATTCCCTTAAAATTGGATATTTAGTTTTTTTGTTATAAATAACACCAGAGTGTCAATTTGTGTACATGACAATTTCCATAAGATAGGTTACTATAATGGAATTAACCAACTCAAAAAGTTACAAGCTTTTAAAATACTTTCAATGTGTATGGGCGAACTGATCCCGAAACCTGTACCAGGTTCTACTGTGTACGGATGCTCTTATTCTACCAAATCCCTTTTGTTACTTAGCATCTCTATGTTTTCTCAGTATTTAATCAAAATAACATCTTATTTCAATTTACATTTCTTTGATTACCGTGAAGTAAAATATTTCATAACAGGGGGCCGGCCCGGTGGTGCAGCAGTTAAGTGCGCACGTTCCGCTTCAGCGCCCGAGGTTCGCTGGTTCGGATCCCGGGTGCGGACATGGCAAAAGCCATGCTGTGGTAGGCGTCCCACATATAAAGTAGAGGAAGATGGGCACGGATGTGAGCTCAGGGCCAGCTTTTCTCAGCGAAAAGAGGAAGATTGGCAGCAGTTAGCTCAGGGCTCATCTTCCTCAAAAAAAATTCGTATCTTCAATATCTATTTGAAAATACTATGAACAAAACTCCATGGCTGTTTTCTTCAAACTGTTGGGATCTTAAGATTTTTCTTATGTGTTTCTAGGAACTGTTTCTATTTTCAGGATATGAATCTCTAGTTTGTCATATTTGCCATAGATTTGTTCTCACTTTATTGTTTGCTGCTTTTTAATTTGCTGTTTTTGACAGAGTGGTTTTGTTTCTTCAATTTTTATGTAGCCAAGTTACTTTTTTCTCTGAGATTTATTTTATTACTTAGGAAATAGGAGTCGTAAAAGAATCTAAATATTTTCCCCAATTTTTCTTTTTCTTGTGGTTTTATGCTTAACATTTGCTTCCCTAACCATTCTGGAATGTGTCTTCCTTCATTCCTTCTGCCCTCCCGCTCCCTCCCTCCCTCTATCCCTCTCTCTCCCTCCTTGTCTCCCTCCTTTCTTCCTCTCTCTCTCTCTCTCTTTCTTTCTTGTTTTATGCAATGTGAAGTGAAGCCCAACTAGTCAATTAATTACCCAGTACCATTTATTAAATAACCATTCCTTTTGCTATCAAAATGTGATGTACGATCGCATTTAAAAGCTCATTTGCAAGCTGGAAATATAGCTCTTGGTTGATATTTGTAAGAAATGTGACGTGATATAAGATATTGTTTTTAGCAAGCACAACAGGAAACACATGCATGACAGCTAATGAGAAAGCCAGAAATCAAGCCATGGTAAAGCAATGGTGGCTCTAATTTCAACGTGTCTTGGTTTCAGCTTAGGTTTCCAATCACTTGTTTACAGGGCTTCCTTGTTTTGCTCATTGCCTCAAAGATATTGTTCTCAAAGAGACCAAAAAAAAAAAAAATTCTCATTGCCTTCAGCAATTTTTGAGAATTGACTGTGTTTCCTGGAGTTTGAGGCAAATGGGAACTCATATTTTAAAATCCCACTGCATCTTTGCACAGAGAACATATTTTATCGTCTGGCCTTGTCTAGTTCCTTGTCATTTGGTCTGCAAAACACTAGGCTTTTCTCAGTCTACTGTATTAAACTTTTCTCACCCACCTCACTCTCAGAATATATCAGAACTGCATCATGATGTATCATGGAGGGTAACATAACCTCTTGACATTTGCTTTGATAAAGTCAAGTTTTGTTTACAAATGTAAAAGTTTGTCTCATAAGTAGTTGTCAACAATTCTTTAATATGACTGTGGCTCCTTCCCGTCAAACGCGCCTCAATGCAGTGCTAGTAGGAAAATATCACGGTGAAATCTAATCCCGGAAAGAGTGACAATTATTCAGCACTTTTTCAGTCAGCTCCTACAATAAAAGTAATTATCTTTAAAACATTGAGACTCAGTTGTTATAATGATAAAACTGGAGAGATGCCAGACCTTCAGACTGCGAACCAGGGTAACGATGAGTTTCCAAGTCACGGCGGACGAACGGCAACGGACTAAAGCACTTTTCCCACTTGAATTTTCTAAGAACTCACATCTTATGAATTTGAAAATAAGGAGCATTGTTACTAACAGAAACAAATAATGCATGTGCAACTCAAAATCAATTATATTTTTTAAATGCATTAGCAGTTGTGTCTGAGACAGTTTTTATTTCTAATAGTTCTGGCACTATAGAAATTTGTGAAGTCTGTTTGAATTTTGCAGAAATTATATCTAGACACTTCATGCCATCCCTCTTGTCCAGTTCTTTCCTTTTCCTACCTTCATGCTGATAAAGTGACATCATGCCTGATATATTTTCATTTTTCCCCACTCACCTAGCCACCATTACTGATGCGAATCAAAGATGATAAATGTATGAACCATGTGTGGCAGCTTCCCAATTCTGATGTGATGATGGATATCACTAATCAATTGCAACATTTTTCTCTTTCAGTTGCTATATGTCTTATTCACAGCTCTTCTAAGGGCAGGGAGGTAATTCAGCAGTTCAAAGGTCAACCCTGAATCTGATTGAGGGAAGCAAACTTATGCAGCATTTCCTTTCAACTCTAAGTGGACAAAAGGAAGTAACAGTGTCCACAAGAGTGGAAGGCAGAGTAAGAATTGGGTGAGACTCCTAAGAGTCTATTCAATATGCTACAGGTTACTTGCTGATGGTCGTGGAAAGAATGAGGATTGCAGGCCCCCTTGTTGCTGATGTTACAGCAAAGAGCTGTGTGCACAGTTCTCCAGGACTAAATGAATCCGAAGGATGGAGTTCTCTCTTAAAGAAGGATACATTGTCATGGAAAGCTAGACCCTAAAAGGAAAGCTTTTTCTGTTGGATGGCGCAGCGTTATGCACCTTTTTCTACGAATATAATCTAAATAATGACAGCCATTCTATCTACTTAGGTAAATTTTTTTTATAGGCCCACCTTCTAAACTGTTTTTCCAAATAGAATGTACACATTTAATATTAAAATTTAATAGCAAAATATGAAAAATAAGCACACACAATTGAAAGCTACAAAATACATTTGCTTTCTCCTTGAAAGTTTTGAAATAATAAGAAATATTTGATCAATTGCTAAAATACATAAAGCTACATTTTTTTCTTCCATGAGAAATAAGATTGCAACAGACAGAACACTGGCACATGGCAGCTGCTCTTACAGAGTCCCCAGTATTCCTGGCACAGCATTCCTGCAGGACGGGGAAGCAGAGAAATCCAGCATCGTGGAGATTTGCAAGAGTATTTTGGCTTCTCTCCTTTATTTGGCTCTCCACACTGTGGTCATCACTAGTATTTTTCCAAGAGCTACATTTACATTTCTGATGTAGCTAAGAGGGTGATATAGCTGTATAAAATACTTAGTATATTCTCAGGCAATTTTGAATCAAAATGTAACTGATATTCTCTAAGCTTCCTTTTTTTCTCCTCACCCACCTACCAACTGTCACAATCTAGGTCACAGTTGGCCAATGTTTAGCAGTGGGGTTCTACTTCCTCCCTCTGGGTCCATCACGGCCGTCACCAATGGATCCCAGAATACGTTGCCCTCAGCCTCAGGACTCTCTCAACACAGGACTTTGCGCAGCCTTTTCCCATCTACTTCAGTAAGTGTGAGAGATGAAATCTAGTCGGCTCCCTGAGCGTGGGGTCTGGAAGAGACACTCCAAACCTGGCTGCATAACAGAAGCCCTTCGGCACGAAAGAAGAGCCCCTGGACCCAAGCAGACCCGTCACGCTGGAATCTCAGGAGTCAGGGCCTGGATTACATTTAAACAGTTTCACCAGGATGATTATCACGTAGCCAGCCCTGCGCCTGTTCACAGATTGGAATTTGGGAGGCATTGTTGAGAGGAATAGGATTAATCAATTTATTTAAGATCATGAAACCTCAGCCTGCTAATCCATAAAGAACAGTATCACAATACTTTCCCCAGAAGTTTCTTCGAAAGAAGAACTGAAATGATGCACTTGGATGCACTAAGTGCTCAGGACTGGGGTGCACACACGTGGATTCCTTTGTTACACTGCTCACTAGCAGCTGACTCGTGGGAGATCGTCAAAATGTGCTTAACTCACTAAGGCCTCTACGTGTCATCAAAGAAACAAAAAAGGCTCACATCTCGCTCTCTGATAGACCTCTTAGCTCAACAGCTCCTATATTTTAGAAATCACGAGTTTTCTTGTAGTTATTTGACATGGTATGGTTTTTTCAATAGTGTACACATATGCATGTTAAAGGAAGCTTTAAAGTCTTATGACTTTCTGTCACCTTGAGACAGAAATGAAGTGGTGATACATATCTCCAAAATTGGTCAATCAAAGTCATGGAATCTGGATTGTCTGCATGGCAGGTTGATGAGTGAAAACAAATCACTTCTCTGAGATATTATTTTAGCAGTATCCTTCCAGGTAACATCGTCACCAAAAGGCACAACTCACCTGAAAAGAAACAAAGGCATGATTGAAAGGGAGATGCATACGTGTCACTGAGAAGTGTTTGTGGTACCCCTCAAATCATGCTGAATTCAATAGTTTGCTTTTATTGCTTGCCTAGAGAGCCAACTTTTTTTCTCAAAGATCTTGAACACCTTGAAGAACCTATACAATGGATGGAAAAGAGAGGGTCTCAGGAAAATGTGGTGAAAAAGATGTGCATAAGACACTAAGATTGGCCATGCCAGGGTTATGTGCTCTGTGCTCATCCTGTGGCCTGGGGAAGGGAGGCTATAGGTGGATGAGGGCATTATCGGGACTACATGAACTGATGGAGGAGTAGTTTCCCCAAGGAACAGCACCTGAGAAGCCCAAAACAACATATGAGATACCCTCATAATATCAGCCTCACTGTTAGATCCAGATTTTTCCTGATAACATGACGTCAACATTTGCCTGGCTAAAACGAGTATTAATTATAGTGAAATACAAGCTTAGACATCTATTGTTCATTCCTTATGCCACATGTTTTGTGAAGAAAGACTCTATCTGGGAGCCTAATCAAAACCAGTGAGGAGGGGCCCTCCCGGCAGCACAGAGGTTAAGTTCTCAAGTTCCCCTTCGGCAGCCTGGGGTTTGCCAGTTCAGATCCAAAGTGCGGACATGGCACCGCTTGGCAAGCCATGCTGTGGTAGGCATCCCACATACAAAGTAGAGGAAGACGGGCATGAATGTTAGCTCAGGGCCAGGCTTCCTCAGCAAAAAGAGAAGGATGGGCAGCAGATGTTAGCTCAGGGAAAATCTTCCTCAAGAAAAAGAAGAAAAGAACCAAACCACAGATCCGCCAGGAAGCTCAGAGAACACCAAGCAGGATAAAGGCCAAAAAACACTACATCTAGGTATACTATACTTAAACTTTGGAAAATCAAGATAAAGAAATAATCTTGAAACAAAGTATAGAAATAAAAACCCTTATTATAGAAGAGCAAAGATAAGAATTACATCTGAATTCTCCTCAGAAACCACACAAGCAAGAAGAGAGTACAGTAAAATACTTATAGTAATGAGAGAAAAAAACCCCACTAACCTAGAATTCTGTACCCTGTGAAATTATCCTGCAGAAGTGAAGGAGAAATAAAGACTTTCCAAAACAAACAAAATTGTGAGAATTTGTTACCGGTAGACCTACCTTGCAACAAATGTAAAAAAGGTTCTTCAGAGAGAAGAAAAACAACACAGGCCAGAAATTTCAATCTACATAAAGAAAGAATCTTGGATCTACATTCAACAGAGAATCAATAAGAGAAGGTAAAATAAGAACTCTTAGTTTTCTTATTCTCAATTGGTCACAAACAACAGTTTGTTCAAAGGAATGGCAACAGCGTATTTGATTATGTATACTTATGTGTGTGTATATACATGCGTATGATTATAAGGGATAGCAGGGAAGAATTAGGAAGATTCTGGTGCTATAAGTTCCTTGCACTGCCTGTGAAGAGGTATAGTGTCATTTGAAAGTGGACTAGAGTAAAAAATAAAATGTAAAAAAAAAAAGAGTTATAATTGATACACTAAAAAAGGGGGGAAAATGGAATCAAAAAATGCTCAATTAAAATGACCAAAGGGGCTGGCCCAGTGGCATAGTTAGTTCGCATGCTCCACTTTGGTGGCCCAGGGTTTGCAGATTCAGATCCCGGGCATGGACCTACACACCACTCATCAAGCCATGCTGTGGCAGTGTCCCACACACAAAATAGAAGAAGATTGGCATGGAGGTTAGCTCAGGGCCAATCTTCCTCACCCCAAAAAAAAAAATCATAAAAGGCACAAAAAGCATGAAAGACAAAAATTGGAACAAAGAACAAGGGCAACAAATAGAAAACCATAACAAATATAGTAGATATTAATCCAATTATATCAATAATCACTTTAAAGGTAAATGGTCTAAATAAACCAATCAAAAGACAGAGATCATAGGGTGGATTCAAAAAATAAGACAATTTCAGGTTGTCAACAAGAATCTTCTTTAAAGATAAAGACATCTATGCCCACAAATTTCATAAACTAGAAGAAATGGATCAATCCTTGAAAGACACAATCTGCCAAAACTCACTCAAGAAGAAATAGACAATCTGAATAGGTCTAGATCTGTTAAAGAAATTAAATCAATAATTACTTACCTTCCAAAACATAAAGCATCAGGCCCAGATGGGTTCACTGGGGAATTCTACCAGACATTAATGGAAGAAATTATACCACTTCTATAACAACATCTCCTCCAGAAGATAGAAGCAGCACGGATACTTCCTAACTCTTTCCATGAAGCCAGGATTACCTTAATTCCAAAACCACACAAAGGCATTACAAGAAAAAAAAAATCCAGACCAGTGTATCTCATGGATACAGATGCAAAAATTCTCAACAAAATATCAGCAAACAGTCTAACAATGTATATAAAAATCTATACACCATAACCAAGTGGAATTTATCCCAGGTACACAAAGCTGTTTCAACATTCAAAAATCAATTAATATAATCCATCCATCAATAGGCTAATGAAGAAGAGTCACATGATCATATCAACAGATGAAGAAAAGCATTTGACAAAATCCAACATCCATTTGTGATAAAAAAAAAAAACCTCAGCAAACTACAAATAGAGGGGAACTTTCTAAACTTCATAAATAACTCTATCTCCAAAAATCGACAGCATCACACTTAATGGTGAGAAACTAGAGCTTTCCCACTAAGATCAGGAATAAGACAAAGATGATGTCTCCTTTTACCAATGCTTGTCAATATTATACTGGTAGTACTAGCCATTGAAAAAGGACCAAAAGAAAAACAAAAGGAAATTAAAGTTATACAGATTGGGAAGGAAGAAATAAAACTCTTTGTTTGCAGATGACATGACCAAATTATGTAAAAAATCTTTAAAAATCAACAAAAAAATGTCTGGATCTAATAAACAATTATAGCAAGGTTGCAGGATGCAACGTTAATACATAAAAGTAAATTAATTTCTTATATATCAGCAATGAATGGCAGAATTTGAAATAAAAAGCAGATTGCCATTTATATTAGCACCCAAAAGAATGAAATACTTAGGTATAAAACTAATAAAATATGTACAAAATCTATATGACAAAACCTACAAAATTCTGATAAAAGTTGTCAAAGAAGAACTAAATAAATGGAGAGATATCCCATGTTCATGGACAGAAAGACACAATATTGTAAAGATTTCAGTTCTTCCCAACTGATATATAGATTCAATACAATCCCAATTGAAATCCAAGCAAGTTATTTCATGGAGGTTGGCAAACTGATTCCAAAATTTAATGTAGAGGCAAAAGATCCAGAATAGCCAACTCAATATTGAAGTAGAAGAACAAAGTCTGAGGACTGACACTACCCAAATTCAAGTCTTATTTTAAAGATACTATAATGAAGATAGTGTGATATAAGTGAAAGAATAGACAAATAGACAAATAGAACAGAATGGAGAGCCCAGGAATAGACCCTCATAAATACAGTCAACTGATCTTTGACAAAGGATCCAGGGCAGCAAAATAGAGAAAAGATCATCTTTTCAACAGATGATACTCTACATCCACGTGCAAAAAACAAATAAATCTAGAAACAGATCTTATGCACTTCACAAAAACTAACCCAAAATGCATCATAGACCTAAATGTAAAGTCAAAATTATAAAACTCCTAGAAGATAACATAGGGAATAATCTTGAAGACCTTGAGTTTGGTGATGACTTTTTAGATACAACACTGAAGGCACGACCCAGGAAAGAAATAACAGATAAGCTGGACTCATCAAATTAAAAATTGCTACTCTGTGAAAGACAATGTCAAGAGAATGAGCAGACAAGCCACAGATCGGGAGAAAATAACTGCAAAGAGAAATCTAATAAAGTACTGTTATCTAAAATATGCAAAGAACTCTTAAAATTCACCAAGAAGAAAACAAATAACATGGGCAAAAATCTGAAGAGACACCTCACCACAGACATACGGATAGCAAATAAGCATATGAAAAGATGTTCCACATGATACGTTACTAGGGGTTTGTAAATTAAAACAACAATGAGATACCACTACGTACCTATTACAATGGCCAAATCCAAAACTCTGACAACACCAAATGCCGGCGAGGATGTGGACAACAGGGACTCTCATTCATTCTTGGTGGGAGGGAAAATGTACAGTCATTTTGGAAGACAGTTTGGCAGTTTCTTACAAAACTAAATATTCTTTTACCATATGAGCCAGCAATCACATTCCCTGGTATTTACCCAAATGAGTTGAAAACTAATGCCCACACCAAACCTGCACACAGATGTTTATAGCAGCTTTATTCATAATTGCCAAACTTAGCAGTAACCAAGATGTCCTTTAGTAGCTAAATGGATAAACTGTGGTATATTTAAACAATGGGATATTATTTCGTGCTAAAAAAAATGAGCTATCTAGCCATGAAAAGACATCAAGGAAACTTAATGCATATTACTAAGTGAAAGAAGCCAATCTGAAAAGGCCGTATGATTCCAGCTTTGTGACATTCTGGAAAAGGCAAAACTATGAAAACATTAAAAGGATCAGTGGTTGACAGGGGTTGGGGGAAGAAGAGTTGACAGAAAGAAGACAGAGGATTTTTAAGGTGGGGAAACCATTCTGTATGATACTCTAATGACGGATGCATAACATTATACATTTGTCCAAACTCATAGAATGTACAACACCAAGACTGAACCCTAATGTAAACTCTGGACTTTGGGTGATGATGTGTGTCAGCGTAGGTTCACAGACATAACAAATACGCCGCCCTGTAGGGGATGTTGATAGTGGGGGAGATTCTGTATGTGTGCTGTGCAGGAGGTAAATGGGGACTCTACTTTCTGCTCCATATTCTGTGAACTTAAAGCTGCTCTAAAAAATAAAGGTTATCAATTAAAAAAAGATTTTCCATATTTCCACCCTTTTTTGCATAATTTGAGGCTGAGCTTGTCTTCTCTCCAATCCTTCTTCCTTTCATAAGTTAGACTGGATCCGCTCGTCAGCCCTCGTGCTCCCTGGCTCTCCGTGGCACCCTCACAGTCACAGCGGGAAACCTCCCTCCACTTCCTGAGCACGTGATTGTCTCTTAGAAATTTATAGAGTAGGCAAGGAAAAATAAAATTTTCTGGAAATAGTGTGAAACTTCCCAGAGAAAGAAGGAATGTGGTTACTTGAGAAGACGGATTAAGAGAATCTTGATAAAATACAACAGTAGACAGAAAAAAGTATTGGAGGTGAGGGAAATGAGAGAAAATAAAGATTATGGCCCCAGAAGACTAGATTTTAATGTAATGTGTATGTAATGTGTATTTCTCAAAAGATATCTGTTTTTTAAGCCAAATGTCCTCTCAAAATAAGTCATTTTCCAGGAAGTCTTTCAAAGGTGATTTGGGTATAAAAAGTCGCAAAATGGCAAAGCACAGTCGAAACGTGATTGACACAAGAGCTGAAGATACACAGGTTAGTACATAAAAGTGCTCCCTACTTGTGTCCATTCTCACAGAGTTTTCAAAGATATAATCTAAGTCCTCTAATACAATTGGGCTTTTCAATTTCAAAATGTATATTTTACTCATTCTTCTTGTTTTCTCCACAATGTCTCATCTTCAACAACCTAATAATTACACGATTGCAATTAAAGTCTCCACCTAGCACAACCAGAAGGACTTGCAACTATGTTCTGGGGGGTGGCTTTGGGGAGAAGAAGAAGAAAGAACAAAGGGAAAGGAAGATTGGCAACAGATGTCAGCTCAGGTGACAATCTTTAAAAAAAAAAAAAAACTAAAAAAGAGCTCTTTACAGAAATTCCTTTAAAAAAAGAGTCTCCACCTCTGGAAGGATAAAAATCTTCCCAAACAAATTTAAAAAATAAATTGCCACGAGTGGTGGGCATTAACAATGTCTGTTTTAATAACTGATTTTGGAGAAATATTTGAAGTTAGGGTTCGGGAATGGAAAAGTGGCTAGAAGCTGTCAAACAGGAAGTAATAAACAACTAAATGAGCTCTCTCCTAGCCTAAAGGTGTGTTGTGAAATGGGGGTGAGTGGAGCGGAGCATTACTGAAGTGCTTGAAGCATCCTGAATGCCTTCTCACTCCCATGAGAAAAAGAAAGATTTAAAAAGGAAGAAGGGAAGGAAGGAAGGAAGGGAGGGAGGGAGGGAGGGAGGAAGGAAGGAAGGGCCTCACACTACCATAGTGAATACAGAACAACACTCTGACCTGGTAAGATCAGGAGCAATAGTTGGTCAGGTAATCTAAAAAGATGGGGTGAAAACAAATAATCATATAAAATATACGTATGAACTGTGAAGACTCTCAGATTTTACAATCTCCTTACAAGCTAACATGTTAACCAAAAAGCTAACAGTTTCATCCATCACAAAACTTCTAAAAATTATGGGCAAAATATTTTGAAAATTTTTTAAAGGCATTCCCGAGGCAGCTGGAAAGTGAGGGACATTTTAGAAGAAAAAAATGAAGCAAAAATATGAATCCAACCCTGAAGCTGGTGACAGTCCAGAGGCCTCCTACAATCCCTGGTGACGTCAGTCCTGCCCAGCTAGGAGGCGAGAAGTGTCATACAGATAGGGTGCTCAGGGACAATCAGAAGCCCGGCTGTCGGGTCTGGAGCGTGACACAAGCAGGTTACCAAGCGGAGGAGTAACAGCCCTCATTGTCAAGTGGAGTCTGGGGCACTACTGAGCCTAAGCCTGCAGGTGGATATTAAGCTTGAAGACTAGTGACCAACCTGGGCCTGCTGACTTAAGAACCACACACTTTCATTCTCCCATTTTCAATGATTTCTTAAAGGCATAGGTCATTTGATCCTATTGTAGGCATATAAAATTGCATGTGTTCTCAATATTCTGGAATAGTATTATTACTCTAATTAGCACCTTATTTATTTGTAGATCAAAAGCCATCTATATCAAGTCTAAACAAAATACGTCTAATTCAACAGTCAGTTCTAGGGGCAAGACATTCTTTTTGTTTTTCCACCTATATTCTGAGAAGTTTAAACCATTTTATTTATAGCTGATTTATTTATTAATTACCAAAGGAAGAGATGGTAAAGGGCTTCACTTTGTTCTTCTTTCAGAATGGGAGGTTTGTATGTTTATTTCCATGAGTAAACTGCAGTTAAAAAAAAAAAGTGGGTTGCAACACTACAGGCAGGATATTACCCCTCTTTCTTTTTTTTTTTTTTGGCCTCAGATTGCACTGTTGTCATCCACGTGGAGACTCTCCCGAACACCTGCCCTCTCATCAGCCTCCCTTTGGAAAGAACAATGCGGCGTTTCCGGGCTTGGAGCTTTGTGGGCTGACTTCTGCTGACACTGCTGTGTGACTGACAGACGGGGGACCCAGCCTCCTTCACGCAGCCAGGTGGCTAGGAGTCTCTCAAAATGCCTCTGCCAAACTTCTGGGTGCTTTGTACATCGGCTGGATAAATGCTGACCCACCAGAGCAGATTCTTTGGTCACTACTCCACTCCCGAATAACTTTTGAAGTACAAGCTAATTAATTCATTTAGGAAGATCCATTACATTCACTACTGTTGGCTATGTTAGATAGTAATTGATAATAAGACGCTTTGGAAATCTTAATTAAATACTGTCACTTAATTTGTTGACACAGACTATTTCACTGTGATGTGAGGAAAATCAATGAAGTCGCCTCGACCTCAATACGGAGAGGACTTACTTTGTGGCTAGGCAGGCCCTAATACTTTGTGGCTAGGCAGGTTACAAGGTGCTAAAGAGGAATATTTATACAATGCAGGGTGTAACTTTTGAGAGGGCCATTTATTTGTTTTATTGCTACCTGAAGCATACAAGTTAAATATCACTGGCTGTTTGAACCACTGGGTAAGACAACAGTTCTGCTTGGGGAAAACAGATTTATTTGCGTTGTTACCCTGCACTGCAATCATTGAGGGCCATATGGAAATTCTTCCTAATTATGAATCAAATAGTTACAATTCTTTAAAACATTAAATACTGAAAATCATTTTTAAAGACATGTTTTTTGGAGAAGTTAGTAAAGCCTGAAAACTCCTAATTGATTTATATTTTTTCAGGGATTTTTAAATTTTATTTTATTTTACTGAGAATTGGTATGTGTAGTGTGTTGAAAACACCTGAAAATTTATGCAGGTCAAAATTACTGCCGAGAATAATCAATAATATTGTATGTGTGTGTGACAGAGAAAGAGGGAGAGAAAGGGGAAGAGAAAGCGACAGTAGAGCCACAGGCACGCGCATTAAGGTATTTTAAATTAGCTTGTCATTTTTAGATAGTAAGTGTTTTCTAAATAGAGCACATAATTTAAGATCAATAAATAAAACCCAAAAAGAAATCCTAAGTTTTGCGGCAATAAATCTATATTCTCAGAAATGGAATCCATTTACTCCAATACTAAATAAATAATCATGGGAATATATTGAATGATCAGTACAAAATTTTAGGAAAAAACTCTCTTCCTCTGACTCTTATCCAAAAACAGTCTCATATTCTGAGAGATGGTTGCAGAAAGCGTTTTACCAATTCTTTCCCTCAGCAGACTAATATATTCATGACTTTGCTTGAAACAATGAAAAGAAAAAGAAAAAAAAAACAGAGATATGGTCCCCAGAGGAACTGTTCGTTTTCTCTGGCAGCTCACCACTTCAAAGGATTGACGGGACAGGAAGTCTGCCCCAAGAGTGACCTCAGAAAAGCCAAAGGAAAGCGAACCAATGCTGGGACCTATTTCTCTTACGTATCATGAAAATATTGCTACCTTGACATTTCTGAAGGTAACTCTAATAACAATAGCTTCATATTAAGTATTTTTCCTTTCGGAGCTAGTCATAAAATAAGGGGATTTTCAGTTTCAGTATATGAAAATGAAAATATTTGTCATAAGGATTTGTTAGTGTGGTTAATGTTCCCCTTTGTCAAAGAACTCTTTCTCAATCACCTTAATTTGTTCTCTACCACCGAACTTTTTATTGTCCTGATAAGTTTATAATTTCTTCAGCCTTATTACTTCTTCAGTTGGAAAGATGAATGTGGCAGATGTAATAATAATAATGATGAAAATTAAAAAGTGAAGACAAAGATACACACGATGAAGAAGATATTGTTTATTGAGTTTTGTTACGTGCTAGGCATTCTTTTGGGTGCCTTGCAAAACTCCATTCATTTAAGCTTCACAAGAATTCTGTAAGATAGATTTCATTTTTATTCACATTTTAGATATGATAAAACAGAGGAACAGAGATACTAAGTAATGTGCCCAAGGTCACACAGCAGTCTCCTAACTGTAGGCTTTCTAAGCTGGGCTCCATCAGCATGACTTAGGCCTGCTTCCTGTCCTTTATAGGTACACTTTGCCCCACTGTGTCTTCTTAGTATAGCTTCTGGAAAGTTCAAGTGTACATCTATTTCTTCCAAAAATTACTATACAGAATTGACATATAGTATATCATGCGGTCTGAAACCATACAACCTAACCTGGCATAAGTTTAAAGCTTTACACTCTTTTCTTTACTTACTAACCTTTCATGTCAGAACACCTTTCTTAAAATGGACTCAGCGTAAGGCCTTACCTTGTGTCAACTATCAAGATTCCCAGTAAAGCCAAGTCTAGTCCGTCTCCCTCAGTTTGGGGCTAAACTTGTCACAATCATCTGTTTAGCCTGTTTTTCTTGGCACCTCCTTATATGGTTTCTCCCTAGACTTTTATCAGTGGCCTTGAAATAAAACGTGGTCTACAAAACAGCAGCAGCAGCAGCAGCATTACCCAGGGCTTCTTAGAAATGGAGACTCTTCAGTCCCACCCGAAACCTACAATTCCTATCCATGTCACATTTGAGAAGCAGTGTTTGAGAAGCACTACGCCAAAACATTGCCTGCCCTTTGATAAATGGACCTGTCTCTAATGCAGTGGTTTTCAAACTCTAGTGGACATTACAATCACTTGGAGATTAAAACACAGGTTTCTGGATCCCACTTGTAGAGTGTATGATTCAATAGGGCTGGGGTAGGGGGACCAAATATTTATTTCTAACAAGTTCCCAGCTGCTGCTGACTTATGGACCACACTTTGAAAACCACTGCTCTAATTCTTGCAGGATTCTCGCCTCTTCTGTATTCAAAACTTCTCTAGAAGTCTCTTATGAGCCTTTATATTTCTGTGGTATCAGTTGTAACATCTCCTCTTTCATTTCTGATTTTATTTATTTGAGTCCTCTCTCTTTTTTTCTTGGTGAATCTAGCTAAAGTTTTGTCAATTTTGTTTATCTTTGAAAAGAACCAGCTCTTAGTTTCATTGATCTTCTCTATTGTCTTTTTAGTCTCTATTTCATTTATTTCTACTCTAGTTTTTATTTCCTTCATTCTACTAAATTTGGGCTTTGTTCTTCTTTTTCTAGTTCCTTGAGGTGTAAAGTTAGGTTGTTCATTTGAGATTTTTTTTGTTGCTTGAGGTGGGCATTTATTGCTGTGAACTTCCCTCATAGAAACTGCTTTTGTTGAATCCCGTAAGTTTAGGTATGTTATATTTCCATTTTTGTTTGTCTGAAGGTATTTTTCAATTTCTCTTTTGATTTCTTCTTTGACCCATTGGTTGTTCAGTAACATGTTGCTTAATCTCCACATATTTGTGAATTTTCAAGTTTTCTTTGTGTAATTGATTTCCAGTTTCATACCATTGTGGTTGGAAAAGATGTGTTATCAATCCTCTTAAATTTATTAAGACATTCTGTGGCCTAATATATGATCTATCCTATAAAATATTACGCTTGAGAAGAATGTGTGTTCTGTTGCTTTTGGATGGACTGTTCTGAATATACCTGTTAAGTCCATCTAGTCTAATGTGTCATTTAAGGCTGATGTTTCCTTATTGATTTTCTGTTCAAGTGATCTATCTGTTAAAGCAAGTGGGGTATTAAAATCTCCTACTGTTATTATATTGCTGTCTATTTCTCCCTTTAGGTCTGATAATACTTGCTTTATATATTAGGTGCTCCTATGTTGGGTGCATAAATATTTACAAATATTATCTCCTCTTGTTGGATTGACCCCTTGTCATTATGTAACACCTATCTTTGTCTCTTACTACCAAATTAAACAATACATTAAAAGGATCATGCACAATGATCAAGTGAGATTTATATCAGCAATGCAAGCAAGGTTCAACATCCACAACTTAGTCAATGTGATACACTACATTAACAAAATAAAGG
This sequence comes from Equus quagga, assembly GCF_021613505.1. Taxonomy (NCBI): domain Eukaryota; kingdom Metazoa; phylum Chordata; class Mammalia; order Perissodactyla; family Equidae; genus Equus; species Equus quagga. The sequence goes on from NC_060269.1 coordinate 74,549,676, forward strand.
ATGAAAGTCACATGAACATCTCAATAGATGCAGAAAAAGCCTTTGAAAGAATTCAACATCATTTGTGATAAAAACTCTCAATAAAGTGAGTATAGAGAGAAATTACCTCAAAATAATAAAGGCCATATATGACAAGCCCACAGCTAACATCATATTCACTAATGAAAAGCTGAAAGCATTTCCTCCAAAACCAGAAACAGGACAAGGATAATCACTCTTGCCACTATTATTCAACATAGTGTTGGAAGTCCTAGCCAGAGAAATTAGGCAAGAAAAAAGGGGGGACATCATCTAAATTGGAAAGAATGAATTAAAACTGTCACCATTTGCAGATTACATGATATGATATATAGAAAACTCTAAAGACTTCATCAAAAAACTGTTAGAACTAATCAATGAATTCAGCAAAGTTGCAGGATATAAACTCAATACACAAAAATATATTGCATTTCTATGCACCAGTAACAAACTATCAGAAAAAGAAATAAAGAAAACAATCTCATTTATAATTGCATCAAAAAAAATAAAATACCTAGGAATAATTTTTTTTGCTTAGTCCAATTCTCTAGTAAGACTTTTTTTGCAATAGCATTGGTTTATAATATTATAAACATTTCAGGTGTACATCATTATATTTCAATTTCTGTGTAGATTACATCATGTTCACCACCCAAAGACTGATTACAATCCACACACATGTGCCATATCACCCCTTTCACCCTCCTCTCTTCCCTCTTCCCATCTGGCAACCATCAATCCAATCTTTGTCTCTGTAGGTTTGTTTGTTGTTGTTTTTATCTTCTATATATGAGTGAGATGATGCAGTATTTGACTTTCTCCCTCTGACTTATTTTGCTTAGCATAATACCCTCAAGTTCCATCCCTGTTGTCACAAATGGCCAGAGTTCATCCTCTTTTATGGCTGAGTAGTATTCCATTGTATACAAATACCACATCTTCCTTATCCATTCCTCCCTTGATGGACACCTAGGTTGCTACTAATTCTTGGCTGTTGTGAATAACACTGCAATGAACATAGGGGTGCATGTATCTTTATGCATTTGTGTTTTCACATTCTTTGGATAAATATCCAGCAGTGGAATAGCTAGATTGTATGGTGGATCTATTCTTAATTTTTTGAGGAATCTCCCTACTGTTTTCCATAGTGGCTGCACCAGTTTGCACTGCCACCAGCAGTGAACAAGCTTTCCCTTCTCTCCACACCCTCTCCAACACTTGTTGTTTCCTGTCTTGTTAATTAAAGCCATTCTGACGGGAGTGAGGTGATATCTCACTGTAGTTTTGATTTGTATTTCCCTGACAGTTAATGATCTTGAACATTTTTTCATGTGCCTGTTGGCCATCTGTATATCTTCTTTGGTGAAATGTCTGTTTAGATCTTTTGCCCATTTTTTAAATTGCATTGCTAGTTGTTTTCTTGTTGAGATGCATGAGTTCTTTATATACTTTGGATATTAACTCTTCATCAGATATATGATTTGCAAATATCTTCTCCCAATTGTTAAGTTGTCTTTTCATTTGGTGAAGGTTTCCTTTGCTGTACAGAAGCTTTTTAGTTTGGTGTAGTCCTATTTGTTTATTTTTTCTATTATTCCCCTTGCCTGGCCAGACATGGTACTTGAAAATATGCTGCTAAGACCAATGTCATGGAGTGAACTACCTATGTTTTCTACTAGAAGTTTCATGGTTTCAGGTCTTACAGTCAAGTCTTTAATCCATTTTGAGTTATTTTTTGTGCTTGATGTAAGATAATGGTCTATTGTATTCTTTTGCATGTGGCTTTCCAGTTTTCCCACCACGATTTATTAAGAAATTTTCCTTTGTCCATTGTATTTTCTTGGCTCCCTTGTTGAAAATTAGCTGTCCATAGACGTGTGGGTTTATTTCTGGGCTCTCGATCCTGTCCATTGATCTGCGTGCCTGTTTTTGTGCCCATACCACAGTATTTTGGTTACTAGAGCTTTGTAGTATATTTTGAAATCAGGGAGTGTGATAACTCCAGCTTTGTTCCTTTTTCTCAAGATTCCTTTGACTATTTGGGGTCTTTTGTTGTTCCAAATAAATTTTAGGATTCTTTATTCTATTTTTGTAAAAAATGTTGTTGGAACTTCGATAGAGATTGCATTAAATCTGTATATTTCTTTAGTAAGTATGGACATTTTAACTGTGTTAATTCTTCCAATCCAAGAGCACAGAATATCTTTCCATTTCTTTGTGTCTTCTTCAATTTCTTTCAACAATGTTTTGTAGTTTTCAGCGTACAGATATTTTATCTCTTTGGTTAAATTTATTCCAGGGCATTTTATTTTTTTGTTGCAATTGTAGATGGGATTGTACTATTAATTTCTCTTTCTGCTACTTCGTTGTTATTGTATATAAATGCAACTGATTTTTGTATGTTGATTTTGCATCCTGCAACTTTGCTGTATTCATTTATTATTTCTAAAAGTTTTTTGGTGGATTCTTTAGAGTTTTCTGTATATAAAATCATGTCATCTGCAAATAGTGACAGTTTGACTTCTTCCTTTCCAATTTGGATCCCTTTTATTTCTTTTACTTGCCTGATGGCACTGGCTAAGACTTCCAATACTATGTTAAATAAGAGTGGTGAAAGTGGGCATCCTTGTCTTAGAGGAACTGATTTCAGTTTTTCTCCATTGAGAATGATATTAGCTGTGGGTTTGTCATATATGGCCTTTACTATGTTGAGGTACTTTCCTTCTATACCCATTTTGTTCAGAGTTTTTGTCATAATTAGATGCTGTATCTTGTCAAATGCTTTCTCTGCATCCATTGAGATGATCATGTGATTTTTATTCTTCATTTCCTTAATGGGGTGTATCACATTGATCTATTTGCAGAGGCTGAACCATCCCTGCATCCGTGGAATAAATCCATTTGGTCACGATGTATGATCTTTTTAATGCATTGTTGTATTTGATTTGCTAGTATTTTGTTGAGGATTTTTACATCAATGTTCATCAGTGACATGGGCCTGTAATTTGCTTTTTCTGTGTTGTCCTTGTCTGGTTTTGGTATCAGGCTAATGTTGGCCTTGTAGAATGAGTTAGGAAGCTTCCTCTCCTCTTCAATTCTTTGGGAGAGTTTGAGAAGGATGGACGTTAAGTCTTCTTTGAATGTTTGGTAGAATCCACCAGGGAAGCCATCTGGTCCTGGACTTTCATTTTGGGGGAGGTTTTTTATTGTGGTTTCGATCTCCTTACTTGTGATTGATCTATTCAAATTCTCTGTTTCTTCTTGATCCAGTTTTGAAAGGTTGTATGATTCTAAGAATTTATCCATTTCTTCTAGATTATCCAGTTTGTTTGTGTATAGCTTTTCATAGTATTCTCTTATAATCTTTTGTATTTCTGATATGCTCATTTTAATTTCTCCTCTTTCATTTCTGATTTTATTTATCTGAGCCTTCTCTCTTTTTTTCTTGGTGAGTCAATGCAATCCCTCCCAAAATTCCAATGACATTTTTCAAAGAAATAGAAGAAATAATCCTAAAATTTGTATGGAACCACAAAAAACACTGATTGTGTCAAAGCAATCTTGTAAAAGAAAAACAAAGCTGGAGGCATCACACTCCTTGAATTCAAACTATATTACAAAGCTATGGTAATTAAAGCAGTATGTTATTGGTATAAAAACAGAAACACAGAAGGGCTGGCCCAATGGCCAAGTGCTTAGGTTTGTGTGCTCCATTTTGGCGGAGCAGGATTTCACCAGTTTGGATCCTGGGCACGGACATGGCACAGAAACACAGAACAATGGAACAGAATAGAGAACCTAGAAATAGATTCATGCATATACAGTCAATTAATTTATGAAAAAGGAGCCAAGAATATACCATCAGGAAAGGATAGTCTCTTCAATAAATGGTGTTGGGAAAACAGGACAGCCACATGCAAAAGAATGAAACAACCACTGTCTTACACCATACAGAAAAATTGACTCAAAATGGGTTAAAGACCTGAATATAAGACCTGTAACCACAAATGTCCTAGAAGGAAACATAGGCAGTAAGCTCCTTGACGTAGGTCTTAGTGATGATTTTTTGAATCTGACACAAAAAGCAGAGATACATAAGTGGTACTATATCATGTTAAAATGCTTCTGCACTGCCAAAGAAACCATCAACAAAATGAAACAAAACCCACTGAATAGGAGAAAATATTAGCAAATTGTATATCTGATAAGGGATTAATTATTCAAGATTTATAAAGAACTCATACAACTCAATAGCAAAAAAAAAAAAAATCCCATTAAAAAGTGGGCAGAAGATCTGAATAGACATTTTTCCAAAGAAGACGTACAGATGGCTAAAAGGTACATGAAAAGGTGCTCAACATCACTAACCATCAGGGAAATGCAAATCAAAAGCACAATGAGGTATCACCTCACACCTGTTAGAATGGCTATTATCAAAAAGACAAGAAATAACCAGTGTTGGCAAGGATGTGGAGAAAAGAGAACCTTTGTGCACTGTTGGTGGGAATGGAAAGTGGTGCAGCTGCTATGAAAAACGGTATAGAGGTTCCCCAAAAAACTAAAAATAGAACTACCATATGATCCACAATTCTATTTCTGGGTATTTATCCAAAGAAAATGAAAACATCAACTCAAAAAGATACATGCACCCTGAAGTCCATTGCCTTGTTATTTACAATAGCCAAGGTATGCTAACAACCTAAGTGCCCAACAATGGATGAATGGATAAAAAAATTGTCCATTTTTTTAAATCACACCACAATGGAATATTATTCAGCCATCAAAAAGAATGAAATCTTGCCATTTGCGACAACCTGGATGGACCCTGGAGACATTATGCTAAGTGAAATAAGTCCAACAGAGAACAACAAATACCATATGATCTGTCTTATATGTGAAATCTAAAAAAAATACATAAACTCCTAGATACAGAGAACAGGTTGGAGGTTCCCAGGGATGGGGGATAGTGGATAAATGGGTGAAGGGGGCCAAAAGGAAAAAAAAAGGCACCACTGAGCACTGAGTTGGGCCAGCTCTAGTGGCCAAGTGGTTAAGTTTGGTGCACTCCACTTCAGTGGCCCAGGTTCAGTTCCCAGCTCATACCTACACTGCTCTGTTAGCAGCAATGCTGTGCTGGTGCCCCACATACTTAAAAATAGAGGAAGATTGGCATGGATGTTAACTCAGGGAAAATCTTCCTCAGCAAAAAAACCAGCAATGCTAGGGATAGTTTGACTGATTTAGCACTACATTATCACAACTAAACTGTGCTTTTCATGGTAGGTGAGCAAACAATATTTGCTAAAAGAATTAGCTAGTCAACTTTTGGTTTAAAAAAACAACAACAAAAAGCCTTTCTATTAAACTTTATAATAAACACGAGGAGTGGGAATTAAAGGCTGCAAAAATAAACTATAAAACTTATTTGCTTCAAAAATAAAATTTATAATAAAAAAAAAATCAAGCAGTGTAGATGAATCTGAGAATATTGTTGAAGTGCAGTGGAAAGCCCAGGCCCTTAAGAGACTTGAAGGAATCTGGGAATTTACCTTCCTGTGTCTTCTGACAGAATTAGTCAGTTAGTTTACAGAGGCTGCAGCAGGTCAAGAAAGAAGCAAGCGCCCTTGGAGGAACGCAGCCCTTTTCTGCCTAAAGGCACGCTGCCCAGGTCCAGCACGCCTCCAAAACACTGAAGAGAGTGAAGTCTGCATTTTGAAGATCAGTTCTGGGGGAACTGACTTGTGTGAAAAGTTGCCTGTCACACTCGTCTTTTTATCCTTCGTGCTGAATACTTCACTTTAGGTCTTCAAAGACTTCTGTAAAGAAAGACTTTCTAGAATAAAAAGACATTGCATTAAAGTTGAGGGGAAACAAAACTTCTCGGGAAGTTGTGAGTTCTCCCTCGTTGTGTCGGGGAGAACTTCCTCCTCAGTGGCTCAGACAGGAAGCTGTTCTATGAAGCTCCATCTGGGAAGAAGCCCTTCGCTGGTGAGAGGCAGCACACGCAGGGCGGGGAGGAGGGGACGGGTTTCTGAGGGCCCTGCGCTGACCCTGGCATCTAACCCTTTGGTTCTTCTAATATAGTACTTTCATAAGATAATTTTGGTTCCATATTTCACTGAAATGTTCACAATTACAAACAAGGTGGGCAAAATATATTTTGAAGAGTCTACTATAGGAGCTTCTAAACTAATAATGTAACAAAGAGATAAATTCAGCTAAGAAATCCACGGAATTACTTGAGGATCACAGTATAAAAGGAGACCTTGGGATTGAAAACAGAAAGCAACTGGAGAACAACAAATTATTGCTCTGAGTCTTCACCGGGGAAAGGTTTAGAGAGCTCCTCACTCCCACATTGTTTTAGAAGTTGATATTTTGGGACTTCTAAGTTAGATAAAAGTAAAACTACAAGTTATTCTATACCAAATCACTAAGAAAATATAAATAATTCACCTGGCTGTCACTGACATGTAAGATTGAAAAAATTTAAGATGTGTAATTATGGAATATTTCCAAGAATTTTCAAGCTTTTATACTAGACAGCTGGTGATTTTTCAGTGTGATAATCATTTATAACAGGGCTCCAGAGGGAATACTGAGAACCACCGATTACTAACTCTGTCTTCCATTTCACAGAGGTTGTTAGAATTTACAGTAAGAAATTGGAGCATTGAACATATAAGGCAATGTGTGTGTGTGTGTGTGTGTATGTACAAAACTTATGCAAAACTAACATGGTTCCTTTAAGAGAACTGGTGCTTAGTTGGGATAATATGAGAAAAATGAGAACGAGTAGTTTTATAACCTATTCAGATTTTCGGATATTTTTCTATATCAAACACTATTAAAATGCATTGAGTCACCTAGTGGTGAGAGCCGTGGTTTTATAATGGACTTGAACAGGAATTGCAGGATAATAAGTAAACTCATCTCTGTGGTCTTCTTCTATAGATTTATAAATAATATGGAGGAAACAGTCCATAGTCAAATCTCCAAGTCTATAAGTGGTATAGACTTTTTATTACAGTGAAATTCAAAGCTAAAGGAGATAAACTGCAGAAATCTCTTTTGGTATGAGAGAGTATAAAAATGGCAAATGAGCTTCTTTATAACAAAATGAGAAAGTTGCTTATGGAAGGATAATCCAGACTTTACTCACGGAACGGCAAACTTGGAGACAACAATAGTCCAAGTAAACAACAAGGCAATCACTATACACCCTTTTCTGAAGACGTTGGCTCTCTGTGATATCTGAGGGAAAAAAATTCAAAAGTTAGTTATTCTTAAAAGAAAATAAAAGTATAAAAAATTGTCTCGATATTGCACAAAGCCATACAAAAGGACACAACAGAAATGAAGTCCAACAATGGGAATCTGAGAGCGTAAAGGAAATGGCAGTGATGTTTGATTAGATTAGAACTCAAAGATAAAAGTTTTCGACCTGAAAAATGAGATGTTGGCGTGTGATATATAACTCTTTGAAATGTGAAATACGTAAGGATATAAGATGAGAATAAAACAGTTATTTTACACAATGGGAAAATAATATTTTATCCTGAGAGTTACAACAAGTTAATAAAAAATGAAAACACTCTGAAAGGTTTCTATACCTCCATGGGTAGTGGTCACAAGACGTTCTTTCTAAAGAGAAATGAGGAGGCGTAGACTTTTACTGGGAGTTCCTCCATCTTTGGAGCAAGGACAGCCATTGATGACCACCAGAGTCTCCTGGAGCCTCATTTATCAACAAAATATTAGGCTGGATATCCCATACTATTTTCTTCTGTAATTGTTCTTACTGTCTGTGAAAGCTCTCTTTCTGATAAATTAAAGAAAACAATTCTTATATGTGCTCAGCCCTCTGCCCATGTCTTTCGGGACCCATGCCTGACCAGTCTGGACTCTCTGCTGCCCTGCTGCTGCCTTCCCTCTCTCTTCTCTTCCCACAGTGTTTCATTTTCTGTCCCACAGCAGTGCCTTCTGGGCCTCTTTTCTCACTCTTTCTCAGTTCTACTCTGTGTAATTTCTTCCATCTCCAGTGTTCCAGCCATACTGCATCTTCTCTTCCCTCTAGTTTTCTCCCAACCCTTGTTATCTGAAGTTCTGGAAATTCTCTGGAAGAGAAAGTTGGAGAGAAAAAAATGGGGCTACAGGAAAAGGCAGAGAAGAGGAAGCTTGAAAGTGAGGAAGGAGCTTCAGAAACTAGGCACTGTCTGTTGAGTCTGTAACTACGGGACTATGGGGACACACAGTGGGGTGGTTTTCTAGCTCTTTCCCCACTCTACCCTACTCCAAGGAGGCAGCCACGGGTTTGGCCATGCCCCTTTGAATTTGGCAGGCCAGAAAGATGTTGAGTCAAAGAATAACGTCCATAATGATCTGAAAAATTTATTAAGATACACCCCCGTTTTCCAACTACACGTCTCTGGGAGACTGGATTTTCTTCATCTATTTGCAATATATGCAACCTCTTCATCAATATGGGCAACCAGACATTGCAATACATCGAATGCAGAAACACACGAGGACCCAGCTCTTTTTCTATTATGCCAGACACTAAGGAGACATGCAAAAATATAAAGCAATGCCACTCTTCTCATTATTTTTTGCTTTGGAAAATATAATTTTCATGAAAATATCTTATTTATGTTAAAATGTAATGTGCTTATTATGACTGTTTTAAAATAAATTAATAAACAAAACATTTTAAATTTCTTAGTTTTAATTTATAACGTAGTAAATAATGATAGCTATAATCCACAAAAATAAAAGACCTTTGAAGTCCTTGATAATTTTGAACAGTATAATTTCTTCATGAATTATATATATATTTTTAACACTATTCAAAGAAAACCCTAGTCTGTTTAGTATAGTATAGTTTAATATATTAAGCCATTTTCTTAACCAAGCAGTACTTTATATTTCTCAGCAGTGACCATCAGCTACTGAAAAACTCAGCTTATGGTTTAAAATCGAAGTTTTGAGAGGTCAACTTTTCTTTCCAAGAATTTTGTGTATTCGATAGGGGAAAAAAGCCCTCTTGAAGCAAATCTGTCAAAATTCTGGATAAACTCCTTTCACATAAATGTTTGAGATCACAAGTAACGAGAGGAAATGTCTCGTGCCTCACAGAGCAGAAGCTGAACACCAGCGTCACAATCAGGTATGGCAATTTGGCAGCCCCAGAGGTTTCGTGAGGGTGAGCAATGTAGAGGCTGGGCCTTTAGAGGTCACAGGCAGCCCTGGGCATCTTCGAGTTGAGAAGCTGGAATGAAGATGATTCATACAACTGCAGCCCTTGACGGACATCATCCACCGTGAAAGTGTGGCCTTCACTAAATCTCTTCACTGGAAATGCATGCGACAAAGGAACTTTGTATCACCCTTGGCTCTAGGTGGAAAAAAAAATCTCCCCTAAAACATTGTATCCATAGGCCTGCTTTAACAAGGTTAGCGATTTTAATTCACACAGTTTTCATGGCCTGGAAAATTAATATAAACAGTCTTTCTCAAAGTGGTAATGTTTCTAAGCCTGGCAAGTGCAAACCCAAAACTTCTGTGTAAGGATAAAACTTCAAGCCACCCCTCCGGGATTCTAACAGATCAGGCCAGTTGAACACGATTTTCCCCTTCAAAATTACAAAACACAGGAGCAAAAAACCTGCAATGAGCCAAAGTCAACAAAAAACAAACAAATGGCAGAAATATGCTCTTAAAGCATTCAGATAAAAGTCTTACCAGATATATCATATAATAATGTTTAAAATTACAGAAGAGATAAAAGAAGAAATTAAACATGTGGGAAACAAATAAGATGCTACCCAAAAGGACCAGGCAATTTGGAATAATAAACAAATAGAAATGTGAGAAATGAAAAACATAATAAATGATAAAAAATTTAGAGGCAATGGGGGCCAGCCCAGTGGCATAGTGGTTAGGTTTGTGCACTCTGCTTCAGCAGCCTGGGGTTCGTGAGTTCAGATCCTGGGCACAGACCTAGGCACTGCTTATTGAGCAATGCTGTGGAGGCGTCCCACGTACAAAATAGAGGAAGACTGGCACAGACGTTAGCTCAGGGACAATCTTCCTCACCAAAATAAATAAATAAATAAATAAATAAATAAATAAATAAATAAATAAATAAATTTAGAGGTGAGGATTAGGTTAAAAACAGTTTGAAAAGAACCTAATGAGAGCCAGCCCTGATGGCTTAGTGGTTAAAGTTCGACACACTTTGCTTTATGGTCTGGGTTCCGTTCCCGGGCATGGAACTACACCATTCGTCTGTCAGTAACCACGCTGTGTCGGCAGCTCACGAGAACCAGAACTTACAACTATACACAACTAAGTACTGGGGCTTTGGAGGGGAAAAAGAAGGAAAAAGAAAAAAGGAGGAGGATTAGCAACAGATGTTAGTTTAGGATGAATCTTCCCTTGCAAAAATAAATAAAGAAGAATGTAATAAATTAGAGTATATATCTGGAGAAATTACTTAGATGCAACATATGAGAAAAAAAAGAGCAAAGACACAAAAAGCGACATGAAGCATAAAGTGGAAGGACCAACATCTATCCAATTAGGTGTCACAGAAGGAGAGAAAAGAACAGGGAAGGCATTGTTCATAGAAAGATACATCAAGGAAACAGAAGGCACAAATAAAATTATCGTACATTAAAAAGAGACAGAACTATATACATAAAAGATTCAATAATAACATATTTTATGCCCATATGTTTCAAATTCATGCAAAATGAACAAATTGCTATAAAAAATGTGTTTTACCAGAGATGTCTTAAGAAAACTTAGACCTATAGGAGAATAAGCCTACAACCACTAAAGTACTTTAAAAAGTAGTTAAAAATCTACAGATAAAACACTAGATCACATTGTCTTGCAGTGGAGTTCTTTCAAGAATTATATAACAGATAAACTTTATCCTATGTACTCTGTTCCACATAATAAAGATAAGAAAAAAAATTGCCAATTAATTTTAAAAGGCTATGATAATCTTGATACCAAAACTGGAAAAATATTATAAAAAATAAAATTATAACTTAGCTCATGTATAACATAAATTTAAAAATCTTTTAAGAAAATTTGACAATGGAATCCAGAAATAATATATTACTAGACACACACACACACACACATATTTGCATATAAATTATGACAAACCTTGATTTATCCCTAGAATGTAAGTTGGCTTTAACTTTAGATAATCCATTTAATCTATCCATATAATAAGTCTCTATAAAAATAATTTCAAGGAGAAAACTCATATAAATATCACAATAGATGAAGATCAAACATTAATGAAATTCAATACTCTTATATGTGATACACAACGAAGAAGCAAATTCTTAGCAAACTAGGAATAGAAGGAAATTTCCATAACTTAATAAAAATATCTACCAAATTTTGCCCCATACATAATATTGAATAATGAAAACTTAGAATTTCTTTTAAACTCAGGAACAAGACAAGGACACGTGCTTTCAGTTATTATTTTTACATCTTTTTCCAAAAGTTCTAGCCAATATAGTATAAAAACGTTAAAAACTAAGACATACAGACTAAAAAGGAGAAAATACAACTGTTCTACTTCTCAGATATTATGCATTATACATTTTTTCACAAAGCATGTCAAAAAATTACTGAAATAACGAGAAAGTTTAGCAGCGTTGTTTGATATAAGATCAAGATAAAAATTTAACTGCAAGTGTCTAATAGTGCTAGAGTTGCTTGTATTGGACTGACCCTTTTTCTTATAACAACGATAGATTCTGTGAAAAAAAATATTTTTAAAAACCTATCTTTTGAAGAGAGATGAAAAAGAGAAAAATTTGTAGCGATCTCAAGTTTTGAAAGAAGGAACGAACCTGCCCGGGCCAGCTCAGCAGTGATCAGGTTTTTGCCTGAGGGAGGGAACTCCCACTGCTCCCCGTGCAACAGCCAGAACTACAGAGAGCAGCCCTTCCGCTACTCCCCGCTGTCTCTCCCTGAAGGACCTGGCATTCCTCAGATTTCCGGCTACTGGGCTGCCCTCAATCTCAGCTCTACGGTGGGTGTGAGGGGAGTCATGACTCTGTAGTTTACCTGCATTTTCTCTTGTCAAGGTGGAAACATGGCTCTTCCCAGCCTCTACAGCCTAGTGGAAGCAGAGCTGCCCCGCGGCCCCTTGAGCAAAGTCGCGCCCCAGTGCAAGCAGGGCAATTCACAGACCAGCTCCAGCCTGGGGCCGGATTTCAGGTGGTAGTGGAAAGATTGCCCACAAATATTTTCTTTTTAAAGTTATTTTGCTGTATGAATATATCAGATTTCACCCATTCTATGCCTAGCAGACATTTGAGTTGTTTCCATTGACTAAAACAAAATGAGGCTGTCAAGAACATTTTTGAAAAGGTCTTTTAATGCATTCTACTGAGTATTAACCCAGATGTGAAACTGCTGCTCTTCAAGAATATGTACATTCAAGTTTTGCAGATAATGCTAAATGTTTTTCCAGAGTCCTTCTACCAGCCCTTTCTCCCCTTTCTCAACCGTGTGTAACAGAGCCTCTCACTTCACATCCTCTCCATTACAAGGCTTTATGAGACTTTATCATTTTAAACCATTCTGCTACCCATAGAGGAATCTCATATTTACAATTTGAATTTCCCTGGTGATTAGCGTGGTGGAGACCTTTTTCATATGTGCATGGGCCATTTGGTTACTCTAAATTTTTAAAGTGCCAGTTGACATCTCTCACCCATTTTTCTATTGGTTTATGTGTATTTTTCTTACTAGTCATATCATAGCAAATACCGTCTCCACTCTGTGTTACTCTTTCAATAGAATCTTTTGACGAACAGCATTTTAATGTAGTGCTACTTGTCAATATTTTTTGTGTCCTGTTTTAAAAGATATTTCTCTACACTCGAAGTCCTCAAGAGATTTTCCTATGTTTTCCTAGAAGTTTACTGGTGTTGCTTTCACATTAATATCTGTAGACTATGTGGAATTAACTTTTGTATCCAGTGTGAGGTAGGTGTCAAAGTTCTTTTTATCCCCATATTCATATTCAGTTGATCCATTACTATTTATTAAAAAGACATCTTTTCTTCGTGTCTCTTTAGCGACACTTTTGTCATACATTGTGTTCACAGATGTAAAGGTCATTTATGGGCTCCTTCATCTGTTCAAGTTGATTATTTGACTTTTCTTGAACCAATACCTCACTGTCTAAATTACTATGGCTTTACAAGTCTCGATATCCATGAAAATAAATCCTCCTGCTTTGTTCTTCCCTTCAAGAATGTCTTGGTGATTTTCAGCCCTTTGCATTTCTGTGTAAATTGTAGACTCAACTTGTTAAATTACATTTTAAATTATCTTCTGTTTTTTTTAATTGGATGATTTTTTTGATTGAGATATAATTGATGTATAACAACATTATATTAGGTTCAGGTGTACAACATAATGATCAATATATGTATATATTGCAAAATGATCATCACAGTAAGTCTAATTAACATCTATCACCACACATAGTTATACATTGTCCACAGCTTCAGAATTGAGATCTAGAAGAGCTCAAAGGCCGTTTCAAGGAGGAAGAACTGGAAGAAGTTTGGGAACTCAAAGTTTGACCAATGTGGCCACCAGCACAGTCAGTGGTGATGTGCCCATGACTGTTCATCAAAGAGGATTTGAACTGCCAGGAGGACCCGATGAACAAGCTCAAGGGCCAGAAGGTTGAGTTCTGCCGCATCTGCAAGGCAACAACTGGAGGACTCGTTGCCCCACACAAGGATACACTGTGGCCCGTGCAAAAGGAGCTGGCCGAGAAGGTGGGACTGTCCACTGGCAAGAAGGCAAAATTGCCCAGACAGTTGGACCCTATGTATACAGCCCAAAACAAGACAGGGAAGTATGTGCCGTGAGCCTGCGGGTCAGGGCCAGCCACTGTGGGAAGTCCACACAGCCCAATCACACAGTTGATGACAATGCCATCATCTTCGTTTCCACCCTGTCAGAGGACACTCATGATACTGACCTGCAGGAGCTCTTCCAGTCCTTTGGCTCCAACTTATGCATCTACCTGGCAAAGGACAAGACCACTGGCCAGTCCAAGGGCTTTGCCGTCAACAGATTTCACAGCTATGAGGACACCTCAAGTGCCCTTGCTGACATGTCCAGCTGTGGCTGTGACCACCTCATCCTCAGTGTCAAGTGGGTCAAGCCCTCAACCAACTAAGCCAGTTGTCACTGCTGCTGCCTGCTCAGCTCCTGGTCCATGACCCTAATGCAACAGAAGGTGGCCTCTGGGAGCAGAGCAATAAAATGGCTCAAATCGCAAAAAAAGAAAAGAAAAATTGGCTGATTTTAAGAGTGTTTTCCCTTGAACTTTGAGAAGTTTACTATGATGTTTCTACATGTGATAGAACACTTTGTATTTATCCAGCTTTGTGTCTGTCGTGCTTCTTAAATAGCTACAGATTTTTCATCAGTTTTGCTAATTTTTCAGCTATTGTCTCTTCAAATATTGATTCTCTCCCAATTTTCTCTCTTCTCCTTTTGCACCATCAATTACACATATGTTATTACTTTTCACCAAGTATCCATATGTCTCTTTTCTGTGTTTTTCCACATTTTTTCTCTTGCTGCTTCAGTTCACTAATCCTCCTTTCATCTGTACTAATCAGCTTTTCACTCCTCTAAGTTCTAAAATATAATTATTGTATATTTCACTTACAAAATTTCCTTTATACTTCTTTTTATCAATTTTAATTTTCTGGTAAAATTCTTCAACTTTCTTAAATATCTCAATCACACATTTTAAAGCCCCTGTCTGAAACGCCAATATATGCATTTGCTATGGGTTTGTTTTCACTGTTTGTTTTTTCTATAGTTTCTGTTCATTTGAATGTTTTATTGGTATACATTTTATTTTTATACAGTATTTTTATCGAATGTATACAGTCGTCCCTCAGTACTCCTAGAGGGTTGGTTCAGGGGACCCCTGTGGATAACAAAATCTACAAATGCTCAAGTCCCCTATGTAAAATAGCACAGTACAATGAATATGGTAATTTTATTGAAAGCAGGATAAAAGTTCTAGGAATAATTTAAGGAGTAGAATGATGCTACCTTTTTCTATAAAAGATTTACTTCTACTGCTATCAATTAAGGAATATGGGGCAGATTACCTTTATACAGTCTAGGTTTAAATGGATTTGAAGATGGGCTTCAGTTTTGTAAATTCTGTTCTCTTACTGGTTAGCAATCACACATGAAGAGTACCGCTTCAGTCATCTAATTGAAGCCAGGGGCTGCTTCTCCTTGGAGAGCATCAGACTCTAACATTTTTCTCCTTACCTCCCTCTCTCTCCATCCCAGTTCTATGAAACTGCCAAAAGTTTTGCATGGTTTCTTGGCCTTTTGGTCACTTTCCACCTGGTTTACCCTTCACTCTGCTCCTATTGCATTCATCTTCTTGGAATCTGGATAGGTGCTTATGATTTGGCAAATTCTTGAGGAAAAAACTATGTCAGATGTTGGGCTCATTTCACTCTCTCTTCTCACTCAGATCGCAGCCTATTAGGTTCTCACGACCTTATGAGCTCCACAATTGCTTCAAGTTTTAAAAGTTTTCTGTTTTGTTTGGTCTAAGAAATTTATAGTAACAAGAACTTATACAATTGTAGGAAAAACTGAGGAACCAAAATTCCAAAGAGAGAAATTGGAGAATCAGAGACAAGTCATTGACTAGTGCTCCTGAAGCCAGGTGCTTCCAGCCTCTGGGGTGGGAACACAAAGGAGTGTTGATAGAGAGGCCTATGGAAGTCTGTTGCTTCTGGAT
The DNA here is from genome assembly GCF_021613505.1 of Equus quagga. Taxonomy (NCBI): domain Eukaryota; kingdom Metazoa; phylum Chordata; class Mammalia; order Perissodactyla; family Equidae; genus Equus; species Equus quagga. The sequence continues at coordinate 74,565,538 of NC_060269.1, forward strand.
CTGGTGGGAAGCTTTGCATCATGACTGGTCATCAGGGTCAACCATCATGAAGAAGAGCTTAACACAGTGGAGAAAAGAAAGGACAAGGTGGAAACCATGGACATTTCTGCATCTGTTTCTCACCATATCTAATCATGATACTCTTCAAAGCAAAATGCCAGCCGCTTCTCTTCTACCCTCCATATCTCATGCAAATGTCTCTTTGGCCACCTCTAATTAGAACCATACAGGGAAGGGGATTCTGGGAAGCATAGGTCTAGCCTAACCAAGTTGACACAGTACAAAACCACCAGAGATATGACAGTTTACCCAAAAGGAAACCAAATGGCCAGTAAACATACTAAAAGATGCTAAACTTCACATTTACTCAGAAAGATGCAATTTGGAAACAGAATGAGATACTCTTTCAAATGCATCTGATTGGGTAAAATTTAAAGTGTTAATGAAGATCACATATGCCTGGCAGAGTGTAGATTAGTTCAGCCAGATCAACAAGCAATTTGTAATATCAAATAAAGTTGATAATTTGCATACCTGTTTTTTTTTAGACTGCCACCTGAGCTCACATCTGTTGCCAATCTTTTTTTTTTTAATTTATTTTTCTTCTTCTCCCCAAAGTCCCCCCAGTACATAGTTGTATATTCTAGTTGTAGGGCCTCCTGGTTGTGCTATCTCGGACACCTACTTGGCATGGCCTGATCAGCGGTGCCATGTCTGGGCCCAGGATCTGAAGCGGCAAAAACCTGGACCGCTGAAACAGAGTGCGTGAATTTAACTACTCAGCCATGGGGCCAGCCCCCAAGATATGTGTACCTTTCAGCCCAGTGATTCTACTGCTAGATATACACTCTTCGCATATGTACACAGAGAGAGGCTTGCTAAATGCTCATAGTTGCATTCATTTTAATAGCAAAAAAAGGTGGGCGACCTGTACACTGCTCATCAAGCCATGCTGTGGCAGTGTTCCATGTACAAAATAGAGGAAGATTGGCACAGATGTTAGCTCAGGGCCAAACTTCCTCACCAAAAAAAAAAAAGCAAAAGAAAATTAAATGTCTGTTAATGGTACTCTAGATAAACATCTATTTATTCATACAACAACCAAAGAAACTATATAGTTGTTAAAATGGAAGAATTAAAACTAAATATATGAACATGAATAAATAAAAACAATATTGAAAATCAAGCTGCTAAAGAATATAGAGTATAATAGCATTTCTATAATTTTTAAAATATGTAAAATTAGGGGCCGGCCCGGTGGCCCAGCGGTTAAGTGTGCACCTTCCACTTCTCGGCAGCCAGGGGTTCGCTGGTTCGGATCCTGGGTACGGACATGGCACCGCTTGGCAAAAGGCATGCTGTGATAGGCGTCCCACATATAAAGTAGAGGAAGATGGGCATGGATGTTAGCTCAGGGCCAGTCTTCCTCAGCAAAAAGAGGAAGATTGGCAGCAGTTAGCTCAGGGCTAAACTTCCTCAAAAATAAAAAATAAAATATGTAAAATAACACTACATTTTTATGGAATTCATACATACGTAGTAGAAATAGAAAACACTCAGAAGAGTGATACCAAATTCAGGGGAATGCGGTCTGGGAGAGCTCACAGGACGCTTCCATTGTTTTTATAACAATTTATTTCTTAGGCTTGATGTGGGCTGCATGGGTGCTTCTTTTATTATCTCAATTTTTTGACTCTCATAATTTATTTCTTAATGGTTGAAAAAGAAACTTGATCTTGCCACGTATGTTCCACGCCTCCTGACCATGGCAGTGGTCAGTCATCCTCACCTCGTCCACAAGCCAGAGCATCTTCCAAGCCTAAATTCTCTTCTCCCTTCATTTAAAGTTTTTCTCTCTATAGATATAAAATTAACCATATTTGTTAGATATTTCTGACTGTATGGTTACAGCTGAGTTCTATCTTTTTAATTGGATGTTTTCTCTGTTTGTGACTTTTACATTATTCAATAAATTTGGTTACATTTTATATATTTTTCTCCACTCAAGTAATGTCTTATTTAGGAATTGATTTAAACGAAAGAAAAGAGGCATTTACTCGAAAGGATTTAGAGGATCTATACCTTACCGTTAAGAAACTGAGAGTCTTTGCTTCCTGGAGTTCTAGGTGGCGAGGGGGAGGGCTGAGCAGCCGGCGGTGCTGCTCCCCTTGGGGATCTGTTGTGAAGGGACTGCGATACAGAAAAGGGGACAGACAAGGACCTCAGGCTTTGAAAGGTAATTGAACGGAAAACAAAGGAGTGAGCAAGATGGCAGAATGCTGTGGATTGTGTGATATGATCCTCCCTCAGAAATCCTCAAACATCCAGTCAGCTCACTCGATCACAAAATGCTGACTGAGATGGAAATTTGGAGGAAGTACTGAAGGAGGGGATATTCACGTCAGGGTTTGGCACGGCGGAGAACCAGAGGAGCACACGTGGACAGGAGCTCAGAGGATAGAGAAGCGTGAGAAAACACGGCAGGGAAACACACAAAATTTAGAGGGAGCTTTGAACTGCTCCTAGACCTACAAGTACAGGCAATGTTTATTCAAATTTCCAAAGGAGGGGAAGGACCACCCCGATGTCTCTGCTACATTAAATATAGTTAGAACAACTGACTTATTCCCATTCCCTTCAATTAGTTCATAAATAAAGTTGAAATACAGTGTTTGTTTTCAGGAGTTGCTTCAGAGCAACCAAATTCAAATAATACATTTAATTACGTATACTCTGCTTAGGCCTTAGCTGAAGAAATATGGTAATATTTTCTTAGAGAAAAATGTGAATTAAAGACAAATACACTATCAATTTCACTTTTACATCTAATATGTACTGAGAATGGCTTGATGCCTTTTGACAAATCGACATATGCTTTCCCCTCTCTCCTTAGGAAATGTCGATTGTAAGACGTGATCCCTAATAAGAGTGGCAATCTGTAAATAAAGGGTGCACTACTGTCAAAGCTTTATTAAACATTTTCTTATTCTTCACTTTTATAATATTTCCACAACATCAAGCATGTATGTTGATGATAATTTTCATTGAAATAATTTCTTTGCCTTATAGTCTATATCTTGTGGACTATCTAATCAGTAGAAATAACTCTACTTTATTTTACATTTAAAAAGCACTTGTATTAGAAAAACAACTATGATAGAGTTACAGAATAAGTAAAATTTCTTTGATTTTAAATAGTAAGAACTATACTATACTAAAAATGTGATTTTCTTGTTATTAAGTAGCAAAATTTCAGTGATTTTTGTTTTCATACGTAATATTTGTTCCTTTTTGATTCCTTGCTGGTGTGAAAACTGTCACAGATTATATGATGCCAGCAGTGATTTTCCATGAGAGAAGGAGAAAGTTGAACCTGAAATTTCTTGGTTTTAATGACTCTCTTGCTAAGCAATAGAAATGTTTATCTTCTATCAGAATTTCTATGGATCGTAAAAGTTAGAACAAACCTCCTTAGTATTAGTGTTTAAAGTGTGAAAGGCTCTGGAGTCAAGACTTTGTGACTCAAAACCACCACTTGGTAGTTTTATAAGCTGGGTAAGCGCTTGACTCGTCTGTGCCTCAATTTCTTTATCTCTAACAGGAGAATGTGACAATACTGCTCTCATAGGACCATGTGGATGGCGGAATGAGATCAGGTATGTAGAATTCCCAACATAATGCTGGACATCTATTAAGACTCAATCAGTGCTGGCTCTTTGTATTGTTCTTAACCGATGTAGGCTAAAAATGGCCATCACAGATGATGAAGGCATACATATAAATATACGCACATCTCACTGTTTGTGCTAAACAGGGTAGGAGAGTGGAGCAAACCAACCAAGAATGGAGTCTTAGTTGGACGCTAGGTTCAGTCTGATTCCTTGGGGAAACTTCTAAGCACAAATTGCACCACAGAGTTAGTCCCACATTATGGTGCACGGGCCAGCTGTGTCAGTCTATCAAAGGTCGACTTCTGGAGGGAAGGAAGAAGGGGAGTCAGCCCCCTAAGCAAGAAGCTGCCTATTGGCCAAGAGCAATTCTCTGGAGAAGGGGCAAGGATGAATTACTATTAGCCAACAATCCAGGGTGATGGGCACAGATGGGTGAAGGCACCCTCAGTGGTACACAGCCAGCATGCACTTCCCGGCAGAAGGTGAGATGTACACAAGAGCTCTAGATGTACTATTAGAGAGGAAATTGACTGCTTAATAGTTTAGCTTCCTAGAAGTCAAGAAAAATAGGATTTTAAAGTTTTTCTTGATTTAGTAAAGTAATATGTTGGATGTCTTCTGTTGGGCCCTCTGGAGCCATTCTATATCCTTCTCTGCTTTGGGCTGAATTTCCTGGAAGCTGGAATGTATGAACTGCATCAAATATTCTCTTGATCTTTGGCTTTTGATTGGGTTGGGTCAATGGGATCACTGGAAGGAGAATAATAAGCAAAAACTCCACTCCTGTGGGGTTTCTGTCTGCTCTGAAGGGCCCAGGAGCATCAGGGAGCCCACTCTCTCAGGGTTTGGTAATTGCTCCCTCTTCTTGTCATTTCAGGAGGAGGAGTGGTGATAACGCTTTGCTGTTACTAGCTTCATGGTAGAGCACACATCCTACCTACACCATTGTAAAGAGTTTCCTGATTAAACTTTCTTCAAGATACTCAAATTAAGTTTTCTACCTATTTCCTGAAGTGACCCTGACTAATATAGGTAGTATATCATTCATTACAAAAATGAATATTTTCCTTATACTAAGTTGCAGACACAATTTATTGCATGAATAAATTCTTACCTAAAATATATTGAATATGTGAAATGTTCTTCATATAACCATTTCTCTGGGAAACTTTCATAATACTGAATTAATACTGACTTGTAATTCATCGAAGTTATTGCTATAGAAAATTAAAATCCTAAATCCCAGAAATGAGCACATTCACAGTAGCCTTATTGCTTCACACCTGTGTGCAATCGCACGAGCCTGACTTTGGGCTTTAGGAATATCAGAGGCATATCCCACGTCGGTTAATTCTTCCTCCAAAGTAGACACGGTTACCAAAATTTCAAAAATCTAGTTTTAAAAAATCTAAGGAAATACGTACAATGCCTCTTCCTTCAAAATATTGATGGAAATTAAGGACCTGAATAAATGGAGAAATATACCATGTTCACGGATTGAAAGACTCAATACTATAAAGATTTCCCGAAATTAATCTAAAAATCAAATGCAATCCTAATTAAAGTCCCAGCGAATTTATTGTAGAAATATATATTGAAATGCAAATACCCAAGGAAACTTTGAAGAAGAACAAATTGGGGCGACCTGCCCTCTTCAATAGCTACTGTAGTAAAGAAAGTACAGTATTGGCGCAAGCACAGATGAACAGACTCATGGGTCAGAGTACAGTGTTCAGAAGTAGATCTGACTAGATAGGAATACTTGATGTGTGTCTAATGTGGCACAGCACAACAGTGGCATAGGGACAGTCTTTCCAATAAGTAGAGTTACGTTAATTAGATAACCATATGGAAAAAATAAAGCTTTACCAGTACTTCACACAATAAATAAAAATCAATTCCAGATGGATTAGAGAACAAAATGTGAAATGTAAAAGAATAAAGCATCTAGAAGATAACATAGAAAATATCTTCATAAATGTAGGGTAATCAAGATTTCTTGGGGTCGGCCTGGTGGCATAATGGTTAGGTTTATGCGCTCCTCTTTGGCAGCCTGGGATTTTCGGGTTCAGACCTACACACTGCTCATCAAACCATGCTGTGGCAGCATACCACATCCAAAAAAATGGAGGAAGATTGGCACAGATATTTGCTCAGCAACAATCTTCTTCAAGCAAAAAGAGGAAGATTGGCAACAGATGATAGCTCAGGGCCAATCTTCCTCACCAAAAAAGAAGAAGAAGAAGAAGAAGAAGAAGAAAGAAAAAATTCTGAAAACATAAAATGTGCTGATCATAAGGGAAAAGATTGACAAATTGGACTACCTTAAATTACGAATTTCTCTGTATCAAAAGACACCATTAAGAGAGGAAAAGCAAGTTCCAGAATAGGGGGCAAGAGAACCAACAGAGGACTGGTATCCAAAATATGGAGAGAAGTTCCAAAGATCAGTAGGAAAAAGACAATCCAATAGAAATATGACAATAAACTTCAAAAGTCACTCACACACACACAAAATCAAAATAGCCAAAAGACATATGAAAAGGTGCTCAATATCTTTAGACATCAGGGAAATGGAAGGTAAAAACAGTTTTGGCAGGTGTGCAGTGGTACGCCACCAGAATGGTAAAAACAGAACAACACAGAAAACCCAGTGTTGGTGGGGATATGGAGCAAGAAGAGTTGCTCTAAGTTGCCGGGGCGTGGAGCGTCCATCTTTACAGCCACCGTGGGAAGCTGCTCGCCAGTACTGACTCGGGTCGATCACAGACATACTTTATAATTCTGCAACTTAACTCCTACCTTTTATTCCCCCAAAAAACAACACATATGCACCAAATGAAAAGTTCAGTAATATTCGCCGCAGTATAATTGGTAATAGTCCCAAACTGGAAACAACTGCAATGTTCACCAACAGTAAAATATTTAAATAAATATGCATACATAGTAATGCCATTCCACGGTGAAAATAAAAAAAACAGAATTACACACAAAAAACAGATAAGGCAGAGATAGCAGTCTAATAGTGTTTGATTCCATTGGCATAAATGTCAAACTGGCAAAAATTTATCCATGGTATTATAAGCCCTGAGAGTGGTTACTTTAGGGGGAAGGAAAGGATAAATAATTGGGAGGGGATCCAAGATGGAGAGGAGGTGATTCTGGGCTGCTGGTAATGATACGTTTCTTGTGTCTGTCGTGGTTACGCAAGTGTGTGTACTTTGCAATAGCTCATTAAACTATACACTTATGACTTTTTCACCTTCTGTATGTTATGTTATAATTTAATAGCTTTATTTTTTTAATTATACAGATTCAAACAAGGGAAGAAGGTGGTCACCAAATTGTAGAAGTCAATTTTAAAGCTTTTGTGTTGGTAACTTGGACTAGAAGGACTTTCTAGAAAATCTAATCAGTTTGATAACGTTCCCTCTTAGTGACGTGTGTTAGTATTTATGTGTTGTCCAATATATTCTCTACACTGCTTTAATGTGTACATTCACAGGGAAAAGAGAAAAGTACAGGAAATGGATATTTTGGAGCATATACACTAAGTCACAACGATCGGGGCTTTACATGTTTTTTTTAATTATCAGAATACCATGGGAGGTATTATTGTTCACATTTTTCAGATTAAGAAGTTGAGACTCACAAATGTTAAATAACCTGCCTAAGGTCATATATCCAAAAGATATCTGCCCAAGGACATAGCCAGTAAGTGTCAGAGTCCAAGTTCACGTCAGGTGGTTCAGCTCCGTAGACCGTACACTGGACAGGAAATGGAGTGGCATGGGAAAGACTTGAACCTCCCCAGCTGGCTTTACTGTCACAAGACCTGAACTTATGTCATAAGCCCATCATCTATGGCCTGTAGAAACCCAGAGCAAGCTACTTAACCATTCTGAGCCTTGGCTTCCTCATTTCTAAAGCAGAAAACTGGAGATGTTGTTGGAGCCCCTCCCAGCACCCACTTGCCATCCGGAGCTCCCATGCCCCGTCGGCTGAGTGTTGACTGACAAGGGCCTCTTCTCCAGAGAGTTGCCCCAGAGTGTCGGTCAAAGAGGAATCCTTGTCTGTCTCGGGAGGTCTTGGCCATGCTTGATGGGCACAGTGGGACAGCCCCTTGCATCCAGCGGGCCAGCTCTGCAGTGCGGTTGGCGCTCAGGGCTTTCAGTGGGATTAGACTGAAGCTAATGACCAGCTGAGACCTCTTTCCAGCTGAGTTTTTATTTCCTGTCCTGTTCTGCTTTCCTCACTCCTGCTTCTCCTGAGGGCGCTTTTTCAACAAATTATTTGAAAAGAATCTCCATCTCAGGCTTTGCTTTTAGATAACCTAAGCCAAAAACATCCCCTCAAACAGTATAAGAATAAAATGAAATAAATGTATAGGAGACATTTTATTACCTGTAGAATACTATAAAAGTTTGATATTAATACGATGCAGAATTATAAAACAAGTAAAGTTCATGATTTTTATTCCTTTTCCCTTGAATATCAAACTACCACTTTTTAGGTACCTAGTACACTTGTGTTCTCTCTTCTCTCTCACATGTCAAAACAAGAAATTAGTGATTGCTTTTATATAGGCTCAGTCTCCTCGTCAATCACAGTGTTGTGGTCTTAAGGTCACGAGGTGTTAAAGAGTATGAAAAGGAAAAACCAGGTTTGGCCAGCTGCCTTGGACATAGTGGTTTAGTCCGGGTGAACATATTATGCTAATCTAGAGGTATTTAATGCTTTTGCTTGAGTACCTCCTAAAATAATTTTGGAAAATTTTATTTCTCAGTTGGTAACTGAAGTTTTATATTAAACACGATTGTAAGTTCTAGCAAATTATATATTGTATTTGTGTGTTAAATATTTTTCATCAAAACATTAGACTGGCAAATTTTTTTTTTTTAGTTGAGGAAGATTGGCCCTGAGCTAACATATCTTGCCAATCTTTCTCTTTTTGCTTGAGGAAGATTCACCCTGAGTTAACATTTATGCCAATCTTCCTCTATTTGGTATGTGGGCCACAGTTACAGCCTGGCCACTGAGGAATGGTGTAGGTCCACGCCTGGGATCCAAACCTAGGCCGCCAAAGCAGAGCACATCGAACTTAACCACTGGGCCATGGGGCCAGCCCCAGGAGTGGCAAATTTAACTTATTTAATTTAAAGAAAAGATATCTGCCAAAGAACTTAGTTGGCAAAGCCAGTTGTTAATGGTGAAACCAATACTCTAAATTAGGTGAGGAAAAAAAATACCTGACTTTGTTTTTCAACCACAATAAACGTGTAAATATGCATCCAACTGTCATCTCACTTCTGAACTCTAAGATGCATAAGTAGTACGTGGTTTTCACGGGGTGGACAACGTCGCAGGAGCCGCTTCCACCTGGTGAGAAAGGTCCCGTCCTCTCCAGTGTCTTCACCGCTGCCTGTCTGGCTTCACCGTCCTGTGGTACTCCCTGAGTGTCACTTCCCAGAGAGTTTCTTTGTTTGCCCCCTAGACGTTCTCACACCTTGGGTTAATGCACCCTACTGATTTCAGATGAGTGAGGGGAAGGCGAGAGTGTCTGCAAAGAGAGATATGGGAAAGGAGGAGTGGCAGGTCGCAGGAGATTCTCTGACAGACCAGTCTTAAGGAAGAGTGTGACTTTGAAGATCTGGAAACAGTCCTCTGAAAAGGGTTTCTAACCACTAACATCCGGAAAGCCTCCTCACACCTCCACGGCTAAGCGTTTCACCACCTCAGCCTCTGGGGCGCCCCACGTCCAGCCAGAGGCCTGGAGGTGAGGGGTCTCTACTGGTCTCTAGTTAGGAACCTTCTACCCAGGATCCCCCGCAGGCAGAGCCCACAGCTGAGGAAATCTGTTACTCTTAGTTTCCCCTTGTTGTTTATTTCTGTTTGGTTGCATGCAACTGAACTTCAACTGAACTTCAGCGCAAAATTGGAATAAACGATAAGATTATATTGTGGTCTTAGGGAGCCCAAGGGCCATCGTGCAGCTGAGCCTCAGGAACATAGTGAAATGGGGAAATGGAATATTAGCTGTCTCTCTTCTTTCATCTCTGCATGTCTGATTCGTATTTCTCTCTCTCTTTCTGTGGAAACTCTTTCTCTGCTTTCTTGATCTATAGGGTAGACTAACACGGCTGCTCAAAATGCCTTAGTATAAATTTGACCTGTCTTCCAGAGAAAGACTGAATCCAGTTCTCCACAGAAAGGAATCTGATGGGGGAAGATGACATCATGTTCCCAATCTTGATCCATGGAACTTTGGCCCCTTGATTCATGTGGAACCCTGGGGATGAGTCAGGCTTGAAAGACAAACAGCTAGCACACACCCAGTGCCTTCCAAGGCCGGGCAGAGGACCTGGCCACAAACACCCAGGACAGATCTCAGTTCTGAGCTGAGTCGATGTATTTCTTGTCTTAGGAATATTTTTGCATTAGTCTCTTCATAAAAGGACTAAATGCTATATTCTAAGACTTGAGAATTTCATACAACAGAAGGGACATAATCTGGGGATTGGAAATGGGGCAGGAGAGAGGCCGTCCGCCCGTGGAATCACATCATGCTTACTCCTAGGCTGCTGAGTCCATTGCGGAGGGTGGAGAAGGAAACGATGTGAAGTGACATGAGAAGAGGTATGCCTATTTTTTGAAACTGCCTCCCTTTGGTGAGGTGATTTGGTTGTTTCCCTTGCACCGTCCCTCTCTCCCAGTGGTGTTCAATCCTGACTGGCGGTGCGCACCGTGTCCTTTCCAGCCCTTTTCCATTTCCATGCATGGCAGCTCCCAGTGTGTTTCCACCCGCATCTCTGTCCAAGTGCTGGCCTCAGACTCCCCTGGCCTTTGCCTGAGTGGGGAGAGAGCCGGAAGTGCCCAGGAACTTACGTCTCTACCAGTGACTGCTGGCTGAAGACACTCAGCTCCCTAGAGGTGTGGCGTACAGGTCTGCAGATGTCCCCTGCAGGATTCAGCCAAAGTCACCACCCCTGGCTCTTTGCTTGACCTCTCACCCTTGCTCGGCTTCCTTCCCTTTCTTGTCACTTGCCCCACTTTCCTTTGGTTTTCCCTTGGAATACTCTTTAATAAATCACTTTTATATGAATCTTCATTTCAGGGTCTACATCTGAGGACCCCAACTTTAGATAATTGAGTATCCATTAGAATTACCTGGGAAGTTGGTGTATTTGGGAGAACAGAAATTCTTCATTCAGGCCATTAGTGAGAAAAGCAAAATGAATTTCTACCCTAGAGAATGAAGTCAGAAACTTTATCTTCTAATGAATACATGAGGTGTTCCTATGTGATGTGTTGTGTGTGTATGTGCGTGCACACACATGTGAGAGAAAGACAGAGAGACATGGATGCATAGAGAGACATTCATTCATGATACTCAGAATAACTGCTGACCTTGAATTAGAAGAAAAATATACATTATAGATATCAGTTAGGGTTTGAAACAGTACCAGTAGGAGAAAAATATATAAATATACATCTATCTATATATCTTTATGTGTCGGTACGTGTGTGTAAAGAGATTTGTCTAAGGAAGTGGCTCACAAAATTGTAGGCTGTTGAGTCTGAAATCTGTAGGACAGACTCCTGGCTGGCTGGCAACTCGGGCAAGAGCTGATGCTGCACTTTTGAAGTAGAATTCCTCTTTCTCCAGGAAACCTCAGTCTTTACTCTTCAGGCCTTCAACTGATTGGATGCGGCCCATCTACATTATTGAGGGGAATCTCCTCACTTAAAGTCAATTGGTTGTAGATCTTAACCACATCTACAGAATTCCTTCACAGCAACACCTAGACTAGTGTTTGGTTAAATAACTGGGTATTATGGCCTAGTAAGGTTGACACAAAAGACTACCCATCACACTATAGGCCTGACAAAGTAAGAAGAGGAAAAGTGTGTTTTGCTGTGTCAAAATAGTACCAAAACATGGCTTTCACAGAACTGCTTGGTATTTCTGCAGTATAAAAAGTTTGCATATTGTGAAGCTCGTCACATGAACTTCCTAGTTAGGCAGAGACTCACAAAAATAAACTATATATGTGTTGTATCTACACATAGGTATATTCGTTTTTCCAGGTAATCTGCTCACATCTTTGCAAATTAGAAAAGAACAGTGCTTCTAGCTTAGCTAAGACACATTAAAAGGGCGTTTTTTTCCAGTCCAGTTTGTGTAATATTAATAAGCATCAACCATTGCCCCACACTGCCCATCTCCAGAGGCACCAGAGTGCTGAGAGTGAGGGGGCCAAGTCTTGGCCTAAGAGACAGCCAGCAAGACTCCAAGCAGCAGTAGCAATGCGGGGAATCCGGTGAAGGACCGCAAGGCCCAGGGAAGTCATCGTAACATCCAAAGTGGCCCAAGTGGAGTGTATTGGCTTCAGTCCAGTGGAGGCTGTGCGAGAGGGATGGAAGGAGAGGTTCAAGACAAGGAGATCAGGAGCCACAGTCATGCAGGAGGATCTCGGCAGGTAAGACAGAAATAAGACACATGCCCTAGTCACTGGGTGTCGAACAGTCGCATGGAAGTCCCATAGGGTTAGATGGGTTACTTAGAAATCTAATTGGCATTACTGTCCTTCATAAATATTTGGTCTCTCTCTAACTTTGGACATGTGGGAGGATCTGTCCCTCTTGAAATGAGGTGTGGCCAAATGAGGAGTCCGGCCAATGCGATGTGAGTGTGGTCTTTCATGAGGATGACTTCCAGGCAGCAGTGCTTCATTGCTGGAGCTTGGCTCTCCAGGGCTCCCCTTCCCAGCTGGTGATGGTGAGAGCACGCGCTGAAGTGGGTGCTGTCTGCTCGTCTGATTGAAGGAGGCTGGAATGCTGGGTCAGCATACGGGGAACCGCTGCCCCACAGGGTGGCCGAGACCTGCACAGGACTTCAAACTTTGTTCAGCTCCTGAGATGTTTCTACTTTTCCTGCAGCATAGCCTATAACCTACCTGCCTGATGGTGACTTGGAAACAATTAAATAGCTCCAAAATTTACCAAGACTCCGTAGTCTCTGTCTCCACTCACACTGTTTTGCTCCTTTTTTAATGTTTGGCATTGGGTGTGCTACAGAAAAACTGGAACGGGCAAGGATGGGAGTGTATTGTTGTTATTTTTTGGATGAAGAAAAGGATTTCTATAAGGACCAGAAAGTGTCAACTTTCGAAAACCTACCTAGGGCACGGAGGAACCATCTTAGCTGCTCTTTTTGTGTTCTGTGTGATTTAGTAAGCAGTCTTCGGGTTGTAAGGAATGTAACTCTTAAACCAGCTCTACAAAACAGGGTGTATTGTAAGGATATTGAGGGGTCCCATAAACCCAGGAAAAATTCAAACAATCGTGTCTTAGGAAGGACAAAAAGGAAAACAGATTTAGGAATCTCTTTCAGGCTGGCCCTGTGGCCGAGTGGTTAAGTTTGCGCGCTCCCCTTTGGCGGCCCAGGGTTTCACTGGTTTGGATCCTGGGTGTGGACCTAGCACTGCTCATCAGGCCATGCTGAGGCGACATCCCACATGCCATAACTAGAAGGACCTACAACTAGAATATACAATGATGTACTGGGGGGCCTTAGGGAGAAGAAGAAGGAAAAAAACCAAGAAGATTGGTAACAGATGTTAGCTCAGGGCCTATCTTTAAAAATATGGAATCTCTCTCTGTCTTCTCTCTTCTTGTTTCACCCCTGCTAAATCTGACCTATGGTCCCTCTGGCTTGAATGGCTTCATCTGCTTACTCACCTTGCACGTGAATCCTTTGCTAGTGTCCATCTCAGTCCCAGACTGCAAGACCTTTCAGTCAAACAATACCACCAACTTTCCTCTGAATTTTTAAGGCAAGTTCTTCCCAGAGGGTACCAGATTAGCCTAGTTAACTTTTGCAACTTAGGTCAGGGAGGTTAAAGGTCAGCAGGCCTTAGGTGTCCTCTAGTTAGATGGTCGCCCTCCTGGGCCAATCCTCTGTGATGGCAGCAGTTGAATCTGTGAGCTGATGATCACTCAGCAGGTGCTGCGGCTGGGTATTTTATCTAAAACAGGGCTGTGGGCAGGACAGGCACTCTAAAGCACATCTAGCACAATTTCCATGACTGTCTTGATTTCTTTGGGCTGGGTGTCAGGGACACCCTGAAAAAAAGAAGGAAATTCTTTTGAGGGACTGTTTCTAAACAACCATAACTCAATCCCTGCCCACTTCTTCCCTAAAAGTTGCTAATGTCTGGCCTAACTTACCACCAGGGAGTAACTTAGATGTCGCAAACAATAGAACCCTTTGTGTGTTTGGAGAGCAAGGAGCTATGAGTCATCCCTGCCCGCCCCTGGATTTACTCCGTGAGGGAGGTGAGAGACACACCTCATGCTCAACCTGCGCTCCTGAACCCCCATTCCGCTTCGCATCCTGAAGGCCTGCGTCAACTCCCTTTACTCTATGAAAGTGGATTTCGTAACTTAAAAAAATTTAAGCATGAATTTTAATTTTTTCCTAAAATTCTTTGAAATGTTTCTTTCTTCCCTCCTACCCAGTTGTATTGAGATATAATTGACATATTGCATAAGTTGAAGGTGTACAGCGAGATTTGATATTTGTATATATCGCAGAATGTTTATCACAATAAGATTAATTAACATCCATCACCTCACATTAGGACTTTTAAGATTTACTGTCTTAGTACCTTTCAAATATACAATACAGTGTTATTAAGCCCAGTTACCATGCTGTACTTTAGATCCCCAGAGCTCATGTATCTTATAACTGGAAGTTTGTATTTCTTGACCACCGTCACCTAATTCCCTGACTTCCCACCCCCTTGAAATGTTTATTTCAGCTATTGAGAAAATCAGAAAAACTAAGGTGGCTAGCATTGTAGGCAAATACTCCTTCTTTAGACAAACATTTATTAAGCGCCTAGCTGTGCTAGGCATACTATAGGCACTGAAAATTCAAATGGAAACAAGACAAAGTCCCTGCTTGTAAGGATCATAACATCCAGTTGCGAGAAGACAGATAAACACGTCACACCCATAGCACACCCACACGTGTAACGTCAATAATTACACACACGAACAAGGAGCTAAGTCAGTATAAATGGGCAGAAAACGATGAGGTGCTATCTTAGGTAGGTATAAAGACTGCTTTGTTAAGATCACCAGTGATCTTTCATCAAAACCAATAGCCGATTCTCAGTTGTCATTTTACTCAACCCACCAGCATTGTTGACACAACCTCAGAGACACACCTTTCTCCCCCAGAGGCTGCCCCTTTCAGTCAGCTTTGCTGGTCCCTGCTCTTCTCCCTACCCTCTAACTGAAGTCAAGTACTACTACTAAGACGCCATGACTCCCAGCATTATACATCACCAGCCTGGCTCTCTCCTCTCGAGTCCGGACTCACATATCCAACTATGTACATGCTGTCTCCACTTCATGCACAATATCCATCGCAAAGTTAACATGTCTAAAACTAGTTTTAGGTCTTCTCCACAGGATATGCTCTCCATTTCCAAAGTTCCTTTTCTTAGGAAGTGGTAACTCCATCTTCCATTGCTCAGACCTAAAACCTTGGAGTTTTTGGTTTCTCTTTTTTATTTTCCCACAGTTTCTATCCAAACCATGGGCAAATCTGTTAGCTCTACTTTTAAAATATATTTGGAATCAGATACTTCTCACCACTTCTTTCTAAACGCTGTAATCCAAACCACTTTACCTCTAGCCTGGATTATGACACTAGTCTCTTATGTGGTCTTCCCATTTCTACCCCTGTTCCCCTCCCACCACTACAGCCGGAGTCAGTTCTTACAAGAGTGACCATTTTCTTTAAGCTTAAATCATATCATATCACTTTCCTAATAAAATACCTCTCATTTCAGCAGAACAACATTCAGAATCTTTTCTATGGTCTACAGGGCCCTGTATGATCTGACCTTACTTCATCTCTCTGACCTCATCTTGTACCACTCTTTCTAGTTCACTGTACTCCAGCTATATTGGTCTCCTTTGACAATTAGAAATGTCAAACAGACTCTTACTTCAGGGCCTTTGCACATGCTGTTCCTTTAACCTGAAACTCTCTGTTTCTAGATAGCTGCATAGATATTGCCCTCACTTCATTCGAATCTCTGTTGAAATATCACCTTCTCAGAGAGGTCTCCCCTAACCCATCTGTGTACGACAACGAGTAGCCTCCCTTTGCCCCTCGCTCCTTCCAGTGCCCTTACCACTGAACTTTATTTTTATGCTTATCACTTAGTCCACCTGACACATCATGTGTATGTGAGCAATTGCTTTTGATCGTTCCTTTTTAACATCTGTCTCTCCTCTCTAGAATGTAAGGTTTATGAGGGGAGAGACTTTGTTTTTTTCATGCTATATTCCCAGTATATGTATATGTGTAGGTGTTCAATAAATGTCTGTTGAATACACGCTTTCCAATAACCATGAATACTAGCAAAACAAAACCTCACTAGTTATAAGTAAATGGAAAGATGGCTAGTCTGAGTGCAAGATTCTTTTCTAATTGAAGAACAAATACTTGCAAACTCATGGATTTTCAATCAATGATGGGCAAAACTTACTTCCAGTAAAGTTAAATTTCTGCTAGCTTTGATGAGAGAAACTCATTTCTAATTACTGTATTGATTCTGTATACGCAAATGTGCTTTTAAAGCACTTGACAAACTTTCTCCTAAATTGCTTGGCCAGGTCTGCTACAATTTGGTAGTCCTTTTAGTTTGATTACTAAGCCTTTTGCTATTGTTGTTGAAGTTGCCTCAAAGGACTTCAAATGTAAATTTCAGCTCATTTCAGATCAGATATTCTGAAATTCTGAGTTCAGAGAAGCCAAAATACATAAAATTTTACAGCATGAATATTTCTTGGATGTTCAATAGCACATAGATAGCTATGTTAAATGTAAACATTTATGACTTGGCACCATTAATCTATTCACAATTTTAAAATTAATAATAAAATTAGAATATAGGAGAAAGGGTTAAGATTTCTCTCCTGCGTGTGTATATATATGTATAAGTATATGCTATTATTAATATGCATGTTAGTAATATTGAAATGTCCCTGAGAGCAGGGACTGTGGTACTTGGCCTAGTAATGGATGCCAATACATTTTTAAATTTTAAATTTAAATTTTAAAATGCACTCAGCAAAATCTGTTGAGCACCTACTCTGTGACCAGAACTGTGATATAAGATGAAGATACAAATACAAATAAAACAATACAAATATATGTTTATTAAGTTGAAATGAATAATGATCACACATAGTCTTGCCAAATTTTTTGTAAAATATATCCTCTCCATATTAGACAGAGTATACAATTACATGAGGTATAGTTTGGTCCCTGATGGAAAAAAATTAAATTTATTCCTGAATACATTTGGTATAACAATTTTTCATGTTCTTTGAGAAATAACTTTTCTAAATGAGTAAAATTGCCTCCTGAAAAAAACAAGACTCAATAACATTTCAAGAGCAATCCAAAAAGATAAACAACAAAAAGCTGCCTTGGAATGCATGCCTCAGGAGAGCCAAACCCAGACGCTCTTATTCAACTCTTAATGTCAAAATGATAGTCAATTCATCCAGGAACCAAAGGAAGGCCAAAATTTTAAAAGAGGTTCTTCTCAAAACAGGATATAAAATACAATATCTTCATTTTTTTTTCTTAAAAAAAAAGCCTCTAGATATAGCAGAGCACCAATAGCAAGCTAAAATATCATTCATGTACTATGATTTGCACCAATGGAGGTGAGCTGTGACTTGGAACGTCTGAATGCATAGATAATTCCAAATCCTCAATATTTTCTCTTTCTTTCCACATATTTATTTTCCTAATTAGTTTTGGTGAAATGAATAGTAAAATTAGTTTGCTTTCTCCAATAGCGAGAAGAAGTAGCACCTTAAACCTAAATGTTTGCAAAGATAATATATGTACAATTCTTGTAAGACAAGACTTTGAGATCCTTGAATGAAGGGACTAGATCTCTGAATCCTTTACTCTATACATTATGCACCATTTAGCACAGTACCTTGCACAGGTGTTCAAAACACAACTGGTAAATGAATAATTCATTTACAAAAAGACCAAAATTTGATGCTCATGTATTAAAAGAAATATTTTTAATCTTCTGGAAGTTCTGTTATATAACAGATATACAGTAATTCTGGATTTTACTTTTTGAACGAATATAATAAATAACTTCTGTGTATTAGTTTGGTAATACTAACTACCCTAGCAAACATATCCCCAAATTTCAATGCAGCAACACAATAAAAGTTGATTTCTTCTTTGTGTAAAGTCTAATGCAGATTTTCCTAGTAGGTAGGCAGCATTCATCTATGTGGTAATTCAGACACTCAGCTCTTTCCATTTGGGGTTATGCCTTTCCCTGGGTCCTAGAAACCTCTGCATTCAGCTAAAGGCTAGGCGCCCATGGGCTGGTGAACGTACATTTGATGCTTAACTGCCTTGGCTCGAATGTGATGAAACACTTAAGCCCATTGACCAGAACTAGTCACAAGGACCTACTTAGATGCAAGCAGGGGCAGGCCAGGCAACGGAATTCCTTCCTGGGCAGATGCTTCCCAGAGAGAAGTATACTAAGAAAGGAGAAATACATTTTTTTAGTACAGCAAGTTGTTTCTTGCCAAGATTTTTTTGTCTTTTCTCTTTTCGTGTTCTTCAGAAGCAGAGGATATTGTTAATGTCAGCATTCAGGAATTGCAGTAACTTCTTGAAAATGTAAATTCCAGGTGTAAGGTAATCTTATGGAAGTGGTAATATAATCAAGGACTACGTGGGCAGTCTAACAGGATTAAAAAAAACGGCAGTAGCAGATAGCAGGACATCTGAAAAAATCTCAATAAGAAAGATGATTTGGCTATTGCAGTACGCCAGGTATGTGGACATGGTTAGTCCCCGGGTTGAATTTTGTTTAAGATGTGCCTGTGCTGCAATTGTATGGAACCACACGCATGCCTAACAGGTACCTGGTGATAATTAGATGACTTGTAAAGTGATTATGATTCATGACTTTTTTCCCACACATACCTCAGCTAGGAGGTGCCCTAGGCTTGTAGCGGACTGAAGGGTGTGCCTCAAAGGTGTGCCTTTATTTCCTATCTGTATCATAAAACTTTTCTATGGTGCTGACATTTTAAGCCTTCTGATCTTGGTTCAAAGATGTTTTTCCTAAACCTGAAAAGTGAGTCCAAATAACGGTGGGAACTGCATCTCTGTTTGCGACATGTGGGAGAGAACATTGTGGCCTTGGAAGTGAGCATCCCTGAACAGGGTTTCCTCTCTTGCCTCAAGCAGGCTCTCTTCTTCACCCACAGGTCTTGGCATCCTTGCCTCCCTCTGTGCCATCTGGCCAGGGACCAACTTCCCAAATCTGCCTTAGCAACTAGCCCTGCTGTGCTCAGGAGGCTGTTTTCAACAAGCTCTTCTTGAGGCGAAACAGCAGTCTCTCAGAGCTCAAATTTTACGACAGTTCTACTGGACTCTAGGCTTTATTCAGGGCAAGGACCATTTAAAAATACCACCCCCTGCTCCCAGACAAATTATCTACCATAGTGTCTGGCATATAAAAGGAGCACAATCCATATTTATTAAATGTACTGTCTGCCTAATTACCACACACTATCCTGGGGTTGCAAGCTGGGCAGCAAAATCTTGGAGCCAGAGGCACACACCCCGCATGGTCTCCTTTTGCTAGGAGCCCTCCACAGAGGCTCACCTGCCTTCCAGTGTGAACTCCTATTCTTTGCAGGCCACACTGTTCAAGCCACACTCCAGCGCCATCAGTTAATTCCTAAACCTTATTTCCAAGTGTTAATTTTAATCTAATCCCTGTCCCCAAAACACTTCTGGCTCCATCTCCTAGCTCCCTAAGTCTTTCATTAGGCCTTTTACTGGGCTCATGGTCCAATCCAGAAAACAGGAAAAACCTGATATTGAAGGAATTTGGAAATAAAACAGGAAGGATGAAGGGTGAGAAATTTATTCAGCTCTCTCCATTATTCCCAAAGAGGCTCCAACCTCCTGGCTCGTCCTTGGCGTTGCGGTTAGTCTGCGAGGGTCTGTGCGGAGGTGACCTTCTGGCAGAGGGGGAGACCTGCTCCTCATTCCGTGGCGCGGCAGGCAGGTCAGAGAGGAGATCTGGGCTACTGTCACTCTGTGGCCTCCCGCATCCCGCATTCTTTCCTTTGGTCTCCTTCCAACGCGAGTGCCGATCCACCGTGGGCTTCGAGGCCCTGCAGGCATCGGGAGCACCAAGTGGGTGTCGGGTGATTGGAAGCAGTGGGGAAGGGAGATGTGGTGTCACCAGTCCCGACCAGTGGCTGCGTGAGCGCGTGTGAACAGGGAAAAGGCGCCCCTCTCCGGCGTTTCTCCCGCCCTCTCATTTCTCCCTGGAGACCGGCAGGGCTGCCCCGGGTGACTCAGAGCTGCCCGGGGTGGCTTGGATGCCCGTCCCCATCCTCCTTGGAGAGCCTGCTTCCACGTCCCCTAGCGCCCCGCACACCCGCCACGTCCCCGGCCCTCGGCGCTCGAGGGCGGCCCCCTCCTCGGAAGGTGTGGGTGCATGGGTGGGAAACATTAATAACCACCACACCACCCACAAAAAAGCCCCAACAGCAAAAACCACCGTACACTCATCACAGGCAGAGCCCGTCTCCCCAAGGTAAGCTGTTTATTCGTCGCCGATTTGGCGATGCCCCCAGGACAGCTGAGGCAGCGACAGCCGCGGTGCGGCGGCCCGAGCCCCCAGCGCTCTTCCTTCCCCCGCCCTCCCTCGGCCGCTCGCCCCACCCCTTCCCTTCTCCCCGCCTCCTCCCTTCGTGCCCTCTCGCGGGCCACGCACACACCCGGGACACCCTTGGCACCGGGCTACTCACACTGCGGCTGAGCCGGGCTGGCCTGGCACGGCTGCCAGCGCGGCCGGGGTGTGTGCGCGGGGCAGGGGCGGAAGCCCAGTGGGTTGGGGTGGAGCCCCTCTCCTCCCAGCGCGACCCCCCGCCCATTCTCCTTCCCTAATCCCAGCCTTGCAGCCACACTGACACCTGAGCGGGGACCGGGCGGGGGAGGAGCACGCCCGCCCGACTGGCCGCGGAGAAAACAGCGCGCGGGGCGGGGACGGCGCGGCAGGGGGCGGGGCGAGCGGGGAGGCCGTGAGTGACGCGCGCGCCAGCCAACGAGCGCCCGCAGCTCCGACGTCGGGGCGGGAGCGGGTGGGCTCCGCGGGGAGGAGGCGGCGGCCGGGGCGCGGGAGGCGGGGGCCGGCAGGAGGAAGGGGCGGAGGCGGCGGTGGAGGCGGGCGCGGTGGCGGCGGCGGCGGCGGCGGGGAGGTTGTGCCGGGACTGTCTGCCGAGCTCCGCAGCTGTGCCTGTGAGTGAAGGCGCGCGGGCGACGGAGGGGAGCGTGGCGAGCGCGGAGCGGGACGTCTCCGGCGGCTGCGGACGGCGGCGCTCGGTGTGGGGAAGCAGCGGCGGCGGCGGCAGCGGCGGCCGCCTTTCCGCCGCCGGGGACGCCGAGGCGCGGCTGGTGGCACTGACATCGCGGCCCTGCCTCTCCTCGCTCGCCCCCGGCCCTCCCCATGTGATCGGCTTTAATCCCGGCAGTGTGCGCGCGTGGGGCTCCATTCCGCGGTGCCCGGTCTCCGCGCCAGGGTGGGTGCTCGGTTGCGCTCCTCCTCCCCATCCCCCTTCCCCCAAGAATAAAAGAAGAAGCGAGAGGCGTGCTCGGAAAATAAATAAATAACCACCACACGCGCGCAGCCCGGAGCGGAGTCGGCGGGGCTGGCGGCGGCGGCGCGCGCGGAGAAGGCAGCAACTTTCCAGCCGCTCGGCGCGGAGCTCCCGGCGAGCGGCGTGCAGCGCGGCGGCGCGGAGGGTCTGGCCCGCCGGTCCGGTCGGGGTGTGCAGTCGGACGGACGAGCAGCGCGTCGCTGTGCTCCGGCGGCTGGAGATGTCCGAGCCCAAGGCAATTGACCCCAAGTTGTCGACGACCGACAGGGTGGTGAAAGGTAAGCTGCGCGCCCCGGCGCCCGGGGGCCGTGCCGCAGCTCCCGGCGGCTCGCGCCCCTCCCCCGCCCCGGCTTCTGCTCCGGCCGCCGACCTTCTAGGATATTGTGCAACCCTGGAGCCCCTCCCACGCGCGCCCTGCCCCCACGCCACCCACCCGGCCCGCGGGGGGCATTTTTGCGGACGGGGGCGTCGCTTGGCAAATGGCTGAGCCGCGGGGAGGCGGCGGCGGGGGTGGCGGCGGCGGGAGGGGGCGCCCGGGGGTGGTTGCTGGCAGGGTGTAGCTGCTGTGACAGAAATAGGAAGTGGGTGGCTGCTGCAGGCTTGCATGGGATCGGGTTTATGGTTTTTTTTGCAGAGGGAGGGGTGATTTATGGCTTTTAAAAAATTAATGTGGCATTTTTATGTGGCCGTGGCTCTCCGCCGGCCGCCTCGCTCGGGCAGGGCTCCCTCCGCGCCCCCTCCCCCTCGCCCGCGCCCTGGAAGGGCCTGCACAGCGCTCGCGAGAGCGCGGGGGAGCGGGGCGGGGGAGGGGGCGACCGGGGCACCGCCCCCGCCTGGGATTCCCCCGCGGGCCCTGGCCGCGCGCCCCGGCGCCCCCGGTGCCCCCGCCGGCCCGTCAGGCGCTTGCCAGGTCCGCGTGGAGCACACCTCCCGGGGTGACCTCGCCCGCGCGCCCCCTCCCTGCTCCGGGACCCCCTCGTCCACGGGCTGGTGGATTCCTGAGGCTGGCCCTCCTCCCCTGCCCGGGGATCGCAGACCCCTGGCGGGGATGGCTCTGGGGTTTCTGGTGAAGAGAAGCCGGGATGCGTGGGGTGAGCAACGGAACAGGCAGTGTCGCGCGGTGGGCGTCCGCCGTCCTCGTTGTTTTCTGTGTGGAGTGGGGGAGGAACCGTGCTACGAATCCTGGAAGGACGAGACAGCAGAGCAGATCATCCAGGATTAAGTAGTATCCCTCATTCCTGGGTCAGGACTCCAGAGCAAAGCAGGGACGGGCTTGGGCTAGGCGCGGAGCTGGCCTCTGAAATTGGAAAGAGAGAGAGAGAGTGTGTGTGTTGTATGTAGAACAGAGATAGGATCTAATGTGGCCAGAGCATGCAACTAGAGCGCAAGGCAATAAAGTCATTTGCACCATGAGCACTTAGTGAAGTAACCCAGCAGCCTAAAGACTAGGATGCATAAGTTCTTCTGGGGCTTTGGAACTATTCATCGCTCCATTCAGGTTTGCTCAGTTTTTAAAGTAATGCGTGTGTTCGTTCGTGGTGATGGGAGAAATTGTGTTCTCTTTTTTAAGAAACAGAGAATAAATATCTTCTTTTGTGTTGGTTATATTAGAACTATTCCTGGTTCAGTGCAGTATTCATACACCTAAGAAAATAGGAAATACCTCTGCAAATATGACTTGAAATAGGACTACGGATGCACAGTTATTCTTTCTGCAGGCGTGGATCCTCATGTCAACAGTCAGTTCACATTCATTCAGCAGAACTATGTTTTGTATTAAGGGCTTTTTGTTGACGTTTTCAAAAATTAAGACTCTGCTGAAATAGAGACCAACAAGTCTCTCTCTAGTGTGTGCTGTTTAGGTGTAACTCCAGTCTGTATGTTACGACCACCTGTTTTCAAAACAATTAATGTAAAGCTTACAATTCAAATGATAGCAGTAAACGTGTCTGCAGTTAAATAAAAAACAGTCGTGTGCACATAAGGTCATGTTCCTTATTTTAAATCACAAGTGTGGATTCTTAATGTAAATATAAAATTGTCATCAAGCGAAGAATGTAAAAATAATTGTTCGTACGTTCTGGCTAGGTGTCTTTACTAGTTAATGTGAAAGAGCCCATTCAACCATTCCATGGCCATTTCATCTTGCTTTCTTCCAATGCAATATTATAAATATTATTATAAATGGCTTTTCATTATAAGGGTACCTATCCACCCATAATTCCACAAATCTGGTTTGCATATTTTTGCAGAACTGATTTGCAAGTGTGGGTAATATACTCAAAATAGGAAAAATTAAGTATGTATTTGTTTTGATACAGATCTTGATGTGAAATTTTAAATGTGAAATTTAGAAAAAAGTTTTGTTGCTGAATCCTGATTCTAAGATGGACACACTCTTCCTATTTCTCCTATGCTTTCTTATAGACTTTATGTTGTTGGCTTTTTAAAATACTGGATTAAACATTTTGTCACACATATGAGTTTTACGATTATTTGAGATAATTTTGATTATCAGTCTTCTATGAAATAGCACTTCCCTTTGAATATGAGTAGGAAGTACAGATATACTGAATGGAAAAGAGAATACCAAATGATTTTTCATTTTTACGAGAATTAGATAATACATAGTTCACGAAAACATGACTTTACGCTAAATTTTGTTAGAATTTCTTGTCAGCGGTCTGAAATTGACTTATTCTTTAATGCAGTAAAGGGTATCTTTGGCAAAACTTATGAGCTTTTTAAGCTTTCTCTCTTTTCGCAGTGTACAGATAGTAGTATTTGCTTATGTACGGAAGTGAGAAATATTTTGGATCATTATCACCATGGCATGCCATGGCGTTTGTTCAGAGTCATCTTCATTAGTGTGACCTGGCTTTTGTTGTTTAACAAATTGCTTTTTACAAATAAAGCTGTGCTTGTGGTTTTGTTTGCAGTAGTATGATGATGTGTTGGCTTTCTTGGTTTGTACTTCCAGAATGCAACTTTAGAAAGGTGGATTGAGTTTGTTTCAACTCATTCTGCAATTTTTCAGGTTTGCAGCATCTTCTGGAGTGTGTTCAGAGTCCCTAATCAGTTTTCTAAACCTTAAAAATGAAAGGGAATGGCAGCATTGAGGATGAAAAGCATTCATTTACCTCAGGAAAAAGTTACTTCATTTAGCAAAATTGGTGCTGTTTCTTTTTGACTGTTCTTGGATAAAAACAATGGAAAGTGTAAAAATTCAGAGAAAATGTCTTGGTAATGCCATTTGTTGGAAATCAGAATAATTTGATCCATTTACTGTTTCACATTTTCTTTTAAAGCGACATTGCATAACTGTAAGGCAAAAGACCGAGTGTGATAAATGGAGGAATAACTGTTCCCCCTCGACACCCACATAGTCGGGTTTTTCCCTGCAGTGGTGCTCCGCAGGCCTCGTTCCAAACTTTGGCCTCTCTTCCTTTCTTCTTGCCTGTGTCTGCCTTGAACCCCTCGTCTGGTCTGGCCCTAAAATTGCCTCCTGGCTGTGGAGCTGTGCTGTGACCGTGAAATACTTGGAGGAGATTGAACTGTGTGATGAGTGCCTTGTTGTGTTATGTCTCTTGCCTTTCCTTTTGTTCCCATCTCCAGGTATTTTGTAAGGGGCCTTCTGCCTTAACCCAAACTGATTTTAATGGTAGAAATTCCAGATGCCACGGCAGGTGGTTTTGAGGGATAAACTCCTGGGAGGAGTTTTGGGGAATTTCTCAAAAACTCTAGGTAGGGAACTCCAGTGCTGTGTGTCATATTGCTTTTGGATGCAGCGAATGCAAAAAAGGAGTTGTCTTTCTCTGTATTGTCAGCTTATATACTATTCTGTAGACACAGTGCGTGTAGGGAAGTTCTGAAAACATATCTAAGATCGTATAAGCAAGAAGATGGTAGCTAAGTAAAATATTAAGTAAACAAGGATTTAAGCCAGCAGGGTTTCTAGTTGAGTGAAATTGGCAATACTACTTAAAAAGAAAACAAAAATATGCTACATCAGTGAAGTGTTGTGGTTGGATCTTGAAATGGAGTATTAAATAATGCCATTTCTTTGTGGTGTGTCAAGAAGAGCTCATTGTGAATTTATTTTACTGACGTTTGTTACTGTTGGTCGAGTTATTCCATGTATCTGGTTTTCCATTTGAGTATAATAAAACCTCCTTAATTCAGTGTCATTAATTGAAACCTACTGTGATTAAACATCAGTGCTTGGTGCTGAAGTTTACATCAGCACTGGATGTGGAGAAAGGGCTCTGCTAATCTAAGTTTTAGTACTATAAACAGCACCATTTGAGCATATATAGTGTGCTTAAGAGAACAAATTCTTTTCAGGACTTCGTGAACGACATGCAAATTAATGCTGTTACTTACAAATTAGATTGATCTGTTCATTAATATTTCCTTTCAGGATTTCTACTGTAAGATATAACACAAGAGCATTGTTTTCAGAACATTCTGTAAACTTAAGGCTTAAAGCAACAATTGAGACTGGGATTCAGAGAAATTCCAGTGATTCCAAAATGCCATTAATTAGAAGAATTAACATTTACAAAATAGTAGTTTTTGAGGAACTGTGGGGAAGAACCTCTACTTTAAACGAGTAATTCGTTGTAAGATGTCCGGTTAAAATGTGAAAAAAGTAACACCTTAGAATCTAGTTAAAAGTTTACTCCAACATTTGTTTATATTAGTTTAAAAATATGCCTTTTTAAAATATGTTTCTTTATGACCTGTCTTTATTGTAATTTTAGAGATATGAAATATGACTTTGATAAACTGTACATTTGTAACTTTCATAATTGGTCTCTTGTGCTTTTCCTTATCTTTTTTGTGTCAGCTATGTGTAAAGTTGAAACTAATTATGAAACCAAATAAAGAATCCATTTAGAGTGACCTCATTGGTAAACATTTTTCTAGACATCCTGTCCTTTTAGAAAATCCAGTTAAATTACCATTTTGAAAGTTTTGTGAAACTATTGCACACCTCCAGAATTATAATGATGATGATTCATGATATGAAACTTTGATAAATACTAAAAAAAAATTTTGTCAGTTTTTTCAGCAACTTTTTGGTGTAGCATTCTCGATATTCAAGAGAGACAGAGTGATATTTTGAATTCCACCTTTCTTAATTCCACTGTTACCTATTACAGTGTCACTGGCTACTTTCCCCGTACATAAAAGGGTAATCGTTGCACTCACTACTTGAGAACCAGAGGATCATTAAATGGGATTTGAGAGCCCGAGTGGTCATACTTGGTCTTCTTGCTTGGGCATGACAATTCAGTCAGTGCTGACATGGAATTACAAATGACAACGTGTTAGTGTATTCTCAGGGTCACTCAAGAGTAGTCAGAACCATTAATATTGAAATCCATAAATATCTTGGGTTGACAACAGTAGTTTATGGTGACGCTTACTTTATGGTTGAAGAAATGGAGAGAGAATAGATAGAACGGCCGGTCACAGGTGGGATCTGAAGGCAGGTAAGTGTCAGCAAATTCTTTCCTTTAGCAAAGGTGCTCTTCTCTCTTGAAAATCTGTTTGAAACTGTCACTTCTTTTCCTATATTTAAGATAATCACATTTTGTTTTGAATTTTGCTATACTGAATTACTAGCTATATAAAATAGCTTTATTAGGAGAAGCTTTTATGTCTCTGTATTTAGCAGAAATATAAAGTCTCATGATAAATGTTACAATCTGGTTTGATCTTGGCATGAGGTTCCTAACAGAAAACTGTTAAATGCTGTTTTCTATTCAGGTAAATACATGCACAGAAATAGAAGTAAGACAGTCTCCTGCTGAGGAGCTTTATTTACTTTTATTTTGAAGGGTGTTATGGTAAGTCTCTTTGGACTCATACTGTTGCTCTGGTTTGAGGGTTCTGTTAATTTCTAGAGGCAGCTCAAGTGAAAATGGCAGCCACTGCTGCTTCAGTGTTCCACTTCTTTTTTAAGGACAATCATCAGGTGGGAATGATATAGCCACTGAAACAGGATTTCAGTCTGTAAACTAAGGCTTCAGTAGTCTGAACATTTTCAGCATTTTCAACCCATTTTATTTAGCACTATTTTCATCTCATGAATTCATCAAGCTGTGTTCATTGATAAACCATCAATTTTATTTCATGTAAGAAGTAAAATAAAAAATTTCCTGTTTCTCTGGGGTTAGGTGTTTTGAATAATGGCTTAATCAGAGGGACTATCAGCGTGTGGGCCTAGACTATTGCTGCGATCTCAACTCTGTTTCACATAAATGTGCACTCAGGTAGGTGAAGCCTTGGATGTTAACAAAATGCAAACCCTGACTGAGGAAGCAGGAATTGTTTATTCAAATCCTGCATTTTTGGAATTAGATGGATCCTTTTGGAGACCATCCTAAAGAGGAATAGAACTTTGTTTTTCTTTTTTTATTCCCATAATCCATGCTTTTGCCTCACAGCAAAGGATATTACAAGTCTCCTTTAAAAAGATGGTCTGTCTGACTTTCTGTGAACTTCTGCTGCTTGCAACTGGAGATTCTGTGCATGTCTGCAAAGGAGGCGAGCAGGCAAGTCGAAGTCAGAGATTTATGTTAGCAGCTGCTCCACATTGTGATGGACCGCCTTAAAATGTTTGTCAACTTCAGGTACTTTCTACAGTTATGAGACCAGAAGAATGATGGTTGATGTTTAAAGAGTTTTATTCATACGGAGCTAAACTGAGAAAACATTCCCGTCAGCTCCGAGATTCTAAGACTTAAAGAGTCTCTATATAGCCCCAGTTTTTTTTTTTTGAGAGGAGCTACTACTGATTTAAAATGTTCAGTTGTCTCTCTGTAGCATTAGAATGTTTTAGAAATTCTAGTGTCTCAGTGTGTAAACTGTGTCTCCCAGGTGGCTGCATATACTTGGAAGTTACATAAAATTATTTGTTAACATGTGTCTTCAAAGTTTTAGTTTGAATAATTTGGTCATTGAGCTAATGGTGCCTAACTTAATGCCTTGATTATTATGCACTGAATAAATTCTTATGAATGATTGAGGCATTGCAAAGTTCTCATGTGCCTCAAACAATAAATGGAAACAGGTTACATGTTTATTTTGAGTACATTATGTTAAGTTCCGATTCTTTGTAAATGGTTCTGTGTGGTGACTGACTGGTGAATTGAAACGCTTTCTTCTTCAGCCGTATCAGGGAGTTGAGTATGAGAAGCAGGCATTAATAAGGTGACACAGTTAGATTGAGGGCAGTTTTGTCGTTTGGTCATTTGGACTGGCTTTTTGTCAGTCCTTTTCAACTTAGCATATTAGCTTGAACTTGAAAGCTTTCTTTGTTTTTGTTGCATTTCTCCTTAGGCTGGTCAGTTTTTGACAAGTGAAAAAAGATATGTTAATCATTCAGTGTTTGATTTATGGGGTGATTTATATATTTCAATTATTGTCCAGACTTGGACTTGAAGAGAAAATGGCCTGGCAAATTTCATGAAAACCAAACCAAACCCTCTTCCTTTGTTTACATCTCAATTTATCATTTTCTGTAATGCTTTTGTAATCCAGAAATGCAGCCTTCTCCGACATAACCTCCTGCCCTCCTCTGGGCCCCAAAACGTCATTGGATGCCCTCCTGTGGGTGGACATCTGGGCTGTGACAAGTTAAAAAAGAAGTGGCAGCAACTCTGCTGACTCCTTGTATTCGCTAAGTGGGCTTTAAGCCATCCACTGACATTGTTTTTAAACATCTTGTAGGCTATGCCATTTTATCAAATTAAATTAAAAGCACTATGTGTTCTCTTAAAATGACAGAACCTGAGTTGGGACTTCAAGTTTGTGTTGTTGCTTTTTTTGCTTTTTACAAAGGAATTAAAAATTTTTTTATTATTAAGCCTGGCCTTGTTGGTCTGTTTTGCATATTCAGTGCTAATAAAGTATGCACATACCTCTCTGTGTGGGTCTGATTATTGGCATGATAAGAGTTCTTATCATTTAATTCTCCTCATTTAAGCTTCATTTCAATTGTCGCCTCCCCTGGGACCCACATCTCCTGAAACCCTCACCTGGAGTAAAGGGACTCAGCCTCTTGGTTCCCACAGAGGACGTCTGGAACAGAGCATCTTCTGTGATGATTTCTTTACCTGTCTGCCCCTCCTCCCCGGAAGTGGAGAGCCCAGGAGAGGGGGCTGTCTCCATTTACCTTTTATCTTTAGTCCTAGCACAGTGTCTGCTAAGGAATAGGCATTTGATGCATGGTTGTTGAAAGCATGAAATTAGAGATAAAAGATAAGAGGAATTTATATTTCTAAATTATAGAGTTCTTTTTCTCTTAGGAAGTTTGGTGGATCTTATATCATGGGCAGCTTGCAAACATCTGATGAGTTTCTGGATCTTTAGGTGCCAGTCCTATAGAAGGTTTTTCACATGAGTTTTTGAAATACTCTGTTTCATTAACTGGGATCATATGCTTTTTGCCCAGAAAGCCAGCCTGTGGAAGCGTAACTGGAGGAGTCGCTCCCTTACCCCGAGGTGCTTGGTTCTCAGTGGCTCTTTGTCAGTTACAGGGCATACAGGTAGGCAGTGGTTTCTTCCTCAGGAGGGCTGGTGATGATGCCAGGCTGGGATACAACGTTGTGACAAGCATCTGGGAGGCCCAGATTTGACTTCAGTTATATTGCTTGCTTAGAGAAATGCACAAATGCAAATGAATACATTTAGGAATCAGAGCAGAGATGTAAAACAGGCCACAGGCCCCAATCAGAAATGTCTGTGTGATACTGAAAAAAAATCTTCAGGCTTATCGCATGAGTACAGGCTGCTTGTGAGTCCGCTCTCTTGATGGCATGTCTGTGTGGTGAATGTTTTTAGGAAAACTCGGCTCTGGGATCCACTGCACCAGGGGGCAGTGCAGTGAGGCACCTGCTCTCCTCCCGCTTCTTAGAGAGGACCGTTGCACCTGCCCTCGCCCAGACTTGGTCATGTGGCTCCCCATTACAGCAAGCTGACCAGGGCTCTCCAAGCTCTGGTTAATGGGCCAGGATTTCATCTGTCCCACTAGTGCAGAGGTACTTTTCTTTCAAGGAGTGTAAGACTGGGGAAACTGTAGTTTCCTACAGAAGAGCTCATCGTTGTCAACTTCTACCAGTTAGCCTTCAGCAGCCAGGAGGGAACCTCTCTGTTGCCCCCACCTCTGGTCAAAATTCTACCTGAGTGCTCTGTCTCATTCCATGTGCATTTCTGGAAATGGATGTAGAAAATTTGGAGTTTGTTAAAAAAAGAAAGGTCCTCTCCTGAGTGATTAAAGGACATAAAATCATGACAGGATCTGAGAGATTATTCAGTCTGAATAAGAAAAAGTTGAGTGGTGATTTAACTGTAGATTTCAAGTATTAAAGAGTCTCTTTCTACGGTGGGTCCCACTCAGATGTTCGCAACTATTAGCTGAGTAAGAGAAAATGCTATTTGAACGCATCAGGGATTTAGCTGACTTTTTTTTTTTTTAACCATTCAAGGGCATTTAACATGGGCATGGATTATGGGGATATTTTGAACGGAGAGAATAAGTGATTCTCATTTATTTGGGTTATTAAATGTGATCTAAATCTAAAATTAGGTAATTTTGAAGTTGGAAGAAACTTTGGAAATCTGACTTCCCGTGTGGCCAGAGCCAGTGCTCTGATGCTGTCCTGGGGAGAGGGGCTGGGAGGCATGGGGAACCTTTCATCTGTTACCCTTGCTCATGTCTGAGGCTGAGCAAAACAAACAAATTGGACTCTCAGAATTGAGGGTGCATCAGACATCTAGCTCAGGCCATCCCCAGCGTGGAGCGCCCTGTCCATTCTCCCTGGTGGATGATGATCCCACCGCTGTGTGAACACATCGCATGAGGAGGAGCTCCTTGCTTCCTAAGACCTCCTGCTCTGTCCTCACCATTTCTGCTTGCCAGAATGTTTCCTTATGTTTGACCTCAATGTTCACATCCATTGTTCCTAGTATTGCCCTATAGAGGTCTGTAAAATGAGCCTTATCTGTCTTCCACAAGAGAGCTTATTAGATATTAAAAAGAGCTTTCATGTAAGTCTTCTAGCTATTCCCCACGTGGCATGGTGTCTGGGTCCTTCTGCATCCTAGTATCCTTCCTTGAAAACCGTGTTGGGTTGTCAGGGTCTCTTGAAGATGGAGAAGTGAGCAAAGGTTCATCCCTGTGAAACCGTGGAGCCTCCAGCACCTTGGGCTTGGTGGTGTCCATATTCTGCCTTGTCCTTCTGTGTCTTCACGCTAACCTTTAAACTTGCTGGAGCGCAGGTCCTTCACTGGCTTGCCCCGTCCAGAATCCCTCCCATGGTGTCACTTGGCTGGATGAGGACTGCGCTGTGTTGGTGCTTACTCCTCATGCCCTTCCTATTGAAATCCCCTCCGATTGTGTCTTCTCCCAGTCCCCCTACAGCTCTAAGGCGTCAAATACCTAATTGACTCTATAAGTAGGAGCTTTTCAGAAAACCTGGATGGCAGATGAAGTTTAACTGACTTTCTAGAGGTGTTGCTTTCATTTTGCTTGCTTTTATTGGTAATACAAGCAAGTAATAAAGACAGCATAATAGCATGACACCATGATGGTGGCAGTGGGGTCATTGAGGACCAGCCAAGTCCCTTGTTTACTTTTCAAATCCCATCACAAAGGCAACTCAGAAGGCACCCCACTTGACCAGAGCCCAACCTGCCTCCTCTGCCTGCTCTTACTTCTGGCTCCTAGTCTTTGGAGGTTGTTGATAAACAACTCTTAAGGCCATTGAATGTGGCTAACCCAGTGAGTTCCATTGTAATTTGATAACTAGTTTAAGTTTCACTGAGGCCTAAAAGAGGCCAGTGACTTCCAACTATGGTGTCACAACACATTTCTGTGTTACACTCAGCTGTGAAGTATTAACAGCCACTGATAGCAACCTTCAGAAGTTTGCAAATGACTTATTTAAAAATATCTGTATATAAAGTAGGGTGGATTCAAGTTCCACAGTAAAATGTTGCTTTTGCTTGCATTCTGATGTGTTTTCTCGGGCAGGTGAGGAAGGGGTGAAGCTGAGCTTTCATGGCGGGTGTTTGGCATAGCTTGCAGTCTTCTCGATCATGCAGTCTTCTC
Organism: Equus quagga; assembly: GCF_021613505.1. Classification (NCBI taxonomy): domain Eukaryota; kingdom Metazoa; phylum Chordata; class Mammalia; order Perissodactyla; family Equidae; genus Equus; species Equus quagga. The sequence goes on from NC_060269.1 coordinate 74,598,088, forward strand.
GATCATACCCATAGACCTTTTCATCACAGTGAAAGTTATGCATTCTTGTAATCTGTGGCAGTGTTTGCTTTATTTCTGTGAACGTTTTTGGGGATAGTTTGTTAGAATCTGGATTCACTCGTTCTAGTGTTTTATGCGAGTGAATGTCATGTCAGGTGCGTCTTGAAAGAAAAACAGGCCTGTGACTAGGGAGTTTGCCTTTGCCAGCCAGATCTGTGGGTTCAGTAGATCTTGAGACGTACAGCGTGGCACCTCTGGGGAGATTTCAAAGTATGTCATGTCTGAAATTCCATGATTAGTTATTTATTTAGGATAAGATGACCTTTAATGTAAGTTTCAAAAGTAACTGATCTTTCAAAAATAATTTAGGGAATTGACTAAATTTTTTTACCTTTGGGTGATACTGAATCCAGGAAAAATCCTGTATTTCAGGAGCCTTTTTGAGAGTGAACTTTCACGTCTCTTTTTAAACCGTATCCCATGCTTCTTGTAAGTATCACTCAGTTTTCCATACTGCTGCTCTGAAGTGTGATGTAATTGTGATTTCCCAGTCGGTAAACAGATTAACTAATCCATTATTGAGTTTAGAATGGTTGTTGAAAAAATATTCTTTCCTTTACTTACCAAACCATCCATCCTTCCATCCTGTCCATGTATGCATCAAAGTTTTAGTGCCCTCTTTTGCCTGGCTCTGTGCTGTGTTCTCTAGGCTTGATATAAAGTAGGCAATCTCTGAAGGTTACTGTCCAGTGTGGGGGGCGGGGGGGGGGGGGGGGGGTGGAGAAGCAGATCACAATATAAGTTGTAATTACTTTAATAGCAGAAGTTGCAACATGCTATGGAGTACAGAAAAGGGAATAATTAACTGTCTTCATAGACTGTACTTGGATTTTCTTGGCAAAAGCAAACGGAACCACTATTAATCTTCTCTGTGTGTAGTATATATAGGCACATCGTTAGGACATGGGCTTATTTTTAAATGAAGATGGCATAAAGGGTGCTGCAAAAGGAGTGATGATACCAGTGACACCTGGAATTCTCTAGCTGTTGTAGCTCATCTGCCCGCAAGGTGTATGAAGCAGGATCCTGGGCTGTTGAAGCTGGAAAAAGCCTTAGAAATCAACTAAACTGTCTTCCAAAAAAAAAGACCTTCCTGTTAAATGGTTAGTAAGCCTCCCCTGACCCCTCCAGATATTTCCAGTGATGGGTAGGCAGCATCAGAGTGTGAAAAGAATATTGGTTTACAGTTTGACAAACCTGCATTTAAATCCTGCTTTCCCTGTGTGCCAGCTGTGTGTCCATGGGGAAGTCAGGTAACTACACTGAATCCAATTGTTGTTACTGAAAAGTGGAAACGATAACACTAATTTTGCAAGGTGGTTGTAACATAAGGGGAATTGTATGTGAAATGCTTGCCCTGTGCCTGCTGGAAAAGAGCCCTCCATACATGTTAGTTATTGTTTTTTTTATTGTTGGACAGCTCCTTTGAAAGCGAAGCTTTCTGCGTCTAGCAGTAACCTGCATTAAAATTCACACTTCCTTACTTTCTACCCACTGTCCAATCCATTGTAGTCTGGGGACCTCTGCCACCTCTCTGAGACATTTTGGCAAAGGTCAGCAATGACTGTCCAGTTGCTGGCTTCTGTGATATTTGACATGATGAGCTGTCTCTTCTTGAAATGTCCTTATTGGCTTTCATGGATTTCCTCTTGTCTCTGACTTGTTTTCCAACTCCTTTTGACTGAATCCTAAATCCTGATGTTGCTTTATCCCTTTACAAGTTCTTCCAGGCAATTTCATCTCCTTACTCTCAGAGGATTGACTACTGGTTATAGGCAGATGACTAACAACATGTGTATTTGCAACCTAGTCTTTTCTCTGGAGCTTTCTCTCAACCCTATTTATAGGAGTTGCTGTGGATGGCTGTGGTGAAAATAAAGTGGGGTACTTGTTGCTCAGTGGTTCCTGCTGGGTGATGTTACCTCCATCCATCCAGTTAATTAAACCTGTCATTCAACTGAGGTCTTTTAGATTCTTCACGGAGTGCTGAAGTAGCCCCAACATTAGCCTTTTGCTTTCAAACTTGTCCTCTCTCATCCGTTAATTTTCCCACATTGTCAGCAGAGTGATCATTTTAAAATGAACATCTGATTATGCTAATCCTGTGTCTGGTGATTGATCTTTTTCTTACTAATTTCTAGGAACTCTTTATATATTATGGAATTTGCCCCTTATTGCATGAATTTTAAAAGTATGTATAGCGTATGTCACATCGTACTGAATTTGTTTTAAGTCTCTCCAATGTATTCCAATACAGGGTCTTGGGAGCAGGGAGAACATTTTTTACTCATATGTGCATTCTCAGTGCTTCCTGGGTTTGGTCTATGTAAAGTTGACTGAAGTAAACTGAACTACTTAAAAATCCCAACGATACCTTTCAGGCTCTGTATTTATCTCTGCATGGAACACTCTGGCTCATTATTGTGTCCCTCTTCTGGGTAACACTGATCCCCTCAGGCACAGCTGTCTGCACTGCTTCTTATACTTTGTACATACAATGTATGACAAATAATTGCAGTAAATATTCGAAGTGTGAAATCATTGAGGGCAAGGCCTTATCTGCTTCATCTTGTCAGTGCTCAGCATGATGCCTGGCACATAATTAATCTTGTGTTTTCCTCCCCCCCCAGCAAACAAATCAACTGGAAAAGATATACCTGTTCGTCACAAAAACATAATGCTATTAGTACTTCCTTTATTTCCCCTTCAGTATTATACTTTCTCTTCAGGTAGCCCAAGTTCCAGTGCCCGTGACTCGCCCGTGACTGCTCCTCCCCCTCCCTGGGCATCTTCCTGTAAACCTGTAAGCCAGGTCTCCTTCACTCTGAATTTTGTAATTATTTTATAAAATGCTTAGCACCTTAATTAGATTTAATCTTGCTTACTTTGTCCCCTGGTCCTAGTTTTTTTAGTTGTTTTATTTAAATCTCTGGATTCTTTTACCTCTTCCTTTTAGTTATTTGCCCCAATTTATGTCCTGGGTAGATTTGCACAGGCCTTTATGTAAGCCTGGCAACCAAATGAATTTTTGGAGCCAGTCAGTTTGGATGAGTGAGTTCACACACCTTTTTTTTAGGTTTGCATATGTAACATGGGAAAAAATCCCACCTGTGTTTATCAGAAGCTGTGGCTTCTGCAGGAAAAAAGGGAGGTGCTTGAGTAGCTGTCGTCTTTGATCTTTTCCTCGCCTAATTGGTGTCTTTTTCTATGGCTCTACTTTGGAATGATACATTTTTTAAAAATCCTCAATGCATTTGCCTACCCTGAGATTTATTTTAATCTTTCTTTTCATTTCAGGAAGTGCAAGAAAGGAATTTTCCAGGGATAATGATTAGAGAGCTGGTGTTTTTGTTACTGGCGTATGTTTTGTAATACATTGTTTCACACGATTACAGTTAAAGAGAATACTTGGCTAACTTGTCACTTGCTTTACTTCTCCATAGGATCTTGCTCAAAGTAAGTAAAAAGATAATAAAGGGCCTTTATATTTTTTTTGAGCATTCTATTCTAAAAGTGTCAGTGACATTAATGTATGTGCCCTGCACGTGCCTCGGCTGATTTGGTCCTTCTCGCGGCCCGGAGGCTGGCGGGGCTCAGTGGTTCCGGGGTCGCAGTGCGAGTAAGCCGTGCCACAGGGATCTGGACTCCCAACGGTTTCGACTCCAGGTGTTGGGCGTTTCCCACCGCGACACTATGTTGAAGTGCGCGTGAGGCCAAATTCATTAAGTAGTATCAATGACTTGATAGAAAGTAGACTGGTTTGGGGGTTTGTTTTTATATAAAATATTGTTGCTTCTGGACGTTTTACTGGAACATCATTGGCCTTTTCTGTGGGAGAAAAATCTCACACTTTGGTGGGGCAAGCATTTCTGCTTCCTTTTTGGAAATATGTAGCTGAGGCTCACAAATAATGAGAGTGGACTGTAAACGAGGCTCTACTTGGCGTTACTGGCCGCCTCATAGTGGTACAAGACAGACTAACCTAAAACATGAAAAGAAGTGCTAACTGTGGGTTACACAGACGAGGTATTTTTATTGGACCTTTAGTTTTTCCTCTAGGTTAAAACTATGAAAAAAAAATCTAGTACTGGCTCCTGTTATGCTGTTGGCCTTTGTTTGAGAGACTTTGCTTTTTTATGTTCATTTTCATACTTTTCTCACTAAAGCAAATAAAGGAAGCCACACATAGCTGAAGTGAAAGCCACTTCAAGGAGACGTCACATGAAACATTTTGAGGAGGGAGTTATGTGGTTTCATCGCACCATTTTAGATGCAAATGCGAATTGTTTTGAGATCAGAATTTTTCATTTACCGCTTATAACTATTCCGTACTGTGACGAATGTGTGGGACTAGCCCAGTTGCACTTCGACTGATGTTGTAATTATTTAAAAGAAAAGAGTGATGATTCAGAATTTTAACGCTTGTCTGGGGCAGATGATTAGAGAAGTTTATTTCCTTGTTCACATGACTGCTGACTGCACTTCTGGCCCACCTGAAGCTGGTCTGAGCGCCTGGGAGCAGCCCCGGGGCTGCAGTGGTTGCCGGCCGCTGGCTCCGGCCAGGCCGAGGGTTTAGCACCTGGGGAGCCCCTGAGTCTGCACGTTCAGGGAGCTCCCGTTTCCGGCTGGGGCTCCGGCTTTCCTTTGCCTCATGGTTAATAGCTCTGTGTGTGGGAAAATTTCCCTGCTAGAATCCGCTTAGGTTCATATTTTCTTTTCCTCTCCTTTTCTCCCCTTGTAACATTTTTTTGAACCTTGGACTTCAAATATGACTTTTTTTTGGTGGTGGTTTAAAGGTGTTCATAGACACAAAGAAGAAAAAATTTGAATAACTTTAGTTCTTAAATAGGAGTACAACCAGGGTGGTTTCTTGACAGTTCTTGTTTTGTTAATATATATATATATATATTTATTGAAATATAAGGTATTTCATGGTCTGCAAAAACAAAACAGACCTGACAACTTTCCGGCCGTGTGTGTGTGTTTTAATTCTTGGGCCAGACCTTGCCTGAAATAAGCTTTACCTTTTAAGGAAATTGATACTCAGATGTGATTATGCCTCGTGTTTACTATTGCACACATAATTTATCATTAGGTTAGGAAGACTGTCAGCTAAGTCTGTATTCAAATAGGAATATCTAAGTACGAGAACCAGTGATGAAGCATTCCATTCGTTCCCTGTCTGGACCATGTGAGAAAGATGTAGGAAACAGGCTCGGATACTGATTTTAAAACGTGGTCTGAACTCGTGTCCTAAGAGTGAGATTGTAAAGTGGAAGATGAGCAGAGAGGGTGCTGCTTTTGAGAATTTCCCCAGGAATACGACTTCTGTGCTCACTTCGCTGTGGTTGCTCTTTCTGGAACTCGGAGGCTGACGTGTGGTGTGTTCCTGGCCTTAGGACGGAAGAGGCCTGTGCCCTTGGAGTCCCATTCAGTCACAGCGTTTGATTAGACCTCCCTTGGAATGGACGTCCTGAGACGCAGTGTGCCACTGTTGCTTCATAGTCTTAAAAAATGGAAATATGCATAGTTTTTCGTACATCCACTATTTTTAATAATTTTTCCCTTTCACTATGCTAAACGGTATATTATGTAATTGTGTACTTTCCTTCTGTGCAAGGTTTCCAACTATGAGGCTTTGTGAATGATTTGACTTCTGGAATGATAGAATTGTCTTCAATAACGTAAATTTATAGATGATTATGTAATTATGTTGTTGTTACGTTACTGATGATAAAGGTACCATCAGTCCTTATTTGAACTCCTGTCCTGTGAAGAGAGAGCACCAGAAGTGATATTTTGCTTTTGATTATTTGGCATGTATTCAAGACATTACTTTCCTTCTGAGCTGCTATCCCCGGCTGCTGTTGGGAGATGTTCATTAATGAGGGGAGTGATTTGGAGGAAAAGCCGTGGTAGCTATAGTCAGGGTGATAGTGTAGCAGCTGCAAGTGTGTTTGGCTGTAGGTCACCCTTACTCGATTTGTGTTGTCATGCAAGAAACCTTTTTATGCATTTACCTCAGGCCATAGCATTCTGGAAAATTCAGTACACATTACTTGTTGCTGTTTCTGAGGGAATCTGGTCTAGAATGTTAAGAAAGGTAATAGAAAGGGCTGAAATAGCAGGATGAGGGCACACCATCTTCAGTCTTCACAGACCCACTTGTTTCTGTTTTAGAAACACTTTCCCATTCTCTTTGCTTCTCTTTAAATTGAACCCTTTTGGATTAAAATTAAATTTATGATGTGAGTTGCTTGGTGTCACTTATTTTTTTAATGCTATTTCCTTTAACTCCCATGGGTTATCTTTGTGAGGTGGCTAATATGAAAACCTGTTTTATTGAAGAGTGGTCTGTGGATCAGAGAAGTTAAATCATTTGTTTCTGATCACAGAGCTAATCAGTGGTGAAGCTGAGATTCAAAAACAGAACATTTAAAAATTATGTTGAAAGATTTCAGATATCCATAGAAGTTGAGTGTCCCACCGGTTAATCATCGAGATGTCCAGATTTCACTACAGTTGCTTTATCTGTTCCTTTTTTCTTTGCTGAAGTATTTTAAAGCAGATGCCAGACATCATGTTATCAAATGTGCAAATTTTGACTCTGGGGTGAACGTTTTATCTCTGTACCAAATGGTCTAAATATAGGAGAGAATGACATAATATGAAGACTGTAAACAAATAGAAGTCATATTTTTCTAGAAAACAAATATGGTATCCGCATTCAGTTTTCTTGATATGGTAGTCATAATTTACTAATTTATTAATAAAATAGTAATGAAATATCTAATACTTCTTGAGTACTGATACTGGGCTAGGAACAGCCCCTCTTCTCAGTTCATTTAGTTCACAATAACCCTGCGTTCTAGAATCATTTCTTGTGGGTTCGTTTCTTTTTAAAAATAAGTATCTATTTACATAAAAGTGGAATATTCTCCGTTGCCCTAAGTTGGAATATCTTTTCCCCTCCTCCTCCCCTTTATATTAGTTACAATGATATGTCGACGGAGGGATAGGAGGTTGCTGCTCAGAAGTGTAGGCCATAGACCAGCAGTGTCGGCATTGCCTGGGAGCATGTTAGAAATGCAGAATCTCAGGCCATGATCCAGATCTTTTGAATCAGAATCTGCATTTTAAATAAGATCCTCAGGAGATCTGTGTGCATGTTAAGGTTTGAGAAGCCCTGGATAGCATTTAAAAATGCCTCCCCAGCATGGCTGCACATTCCAGTCACCTGGAACACTTGTAAAGCTCCCAGTACCTGGCCCTGACCAATGATATTAGACTCTGGGGGAGGCCCCAGTATCAGTTGGGGTTTTTTTGAAGTCTCCCAGGTGATTCTTAAGTTCAACTAGGCTTTAAAATACACTGGTTTAATAATTTCCATTCTGTTTCAGCTACTTACCTCTGAACAAAACATTTCATCTTGTAAATCATATATTGAAAATGATGCTATCAATATAAGTGAGAATGGAAGATGAAAGAAATTCTGGGTTTGCACTTAATCTTTTTGGTGACGGTAATTCACTGATAACTCTGTAGACAGTAATTCCCTTATATGCAGGACTGGGCTTCCTCATTGTTCTTATCCTTCCTTGGTACTAGGGAATGAAAATGCTGCCAACACTCATTGCCGATTTTTGTTCTGTTTTTTCCTTCAAGTGAAGAAGAATTATACAGAGGGTGGCAGGGAGATATGGAATAGCAAATGGATAAAAACTGGATTAGGAGTCATTAAATACATTCATGAGATTGCACTGAATAGGAGTCTAAGTATTTTAACTTTGTTCTTAGATTTTTTTCCTGTAAGTACATGGACGTTTGTTTATCTTTAAGTCAGTGACTTCAATTCCAGGCATATACTGTTCATTCAGCTGCAGTTACTGAGTGCCTCGTGCATCCACATGGACAAAGTAGAAGAAGGCACCTGAACAGTGGAGAGAAATGGAGTAGTCATGTGTCCCTGACTCTGAGTTGCATGTGGTGGAGTGCTTTAGAGCATGGGCTCTGCAGCCCAACTGCCTGCATCGAATCCTGGCTTTGCTGCTTATTTGCTGTGTGACCAGGGACAAGTTAATTAGGTGCCTCAGTTGTGTGTGTGTTTTTCTTTAAGTCTGTAAAATGGGGTAATAATAGCACCTACCTGTAGGGTTGTGGCAATTCAATGAATTAATCCATATGTAAAGCACTTAGAAGAATGCCTGTACCAAGACAAAAATCAACGATTGTTGGAGAGGATGTGGAGACAAGGGAACCCTCATAGCCTGCTGGTGGGAGTGCAAACTGATGCAGCCACTACGGAAAGCAGTATGGAGATTTCCTCAGAAAATTAAGAATAGATCTATGTATAATCCAGCTATTCCACTGCTGGGTATTTATCCAAAGAACTTGAAATCAGTGATCCAGAAGGTTTATGCACCCCTGTGTTCATTGCACTAGTATTCACAATAGACAAGACATGGAAGCAACCCAAGTGCCCTTCCACAGATGACTGGATAAAGAAGATGTGGAATGCATCTGGAAAGGAATACTACTCAGCCATAAAAAAGACAAAATCGTCCTATTTGCAATAACATGGATGGACCTTGAGGGCATGATGTTAAGTGAAATAAATCAGACAGAGAAAGACAAACACTGCATGATTTCCCTCATATGTGGAAGGTAAACAAACACATGGATAAAGAGAACAGATTAGTGGTTACCAGAGGGGGAAGGGGGTTGGGGGATGGGCGAAAGGGGTAAAGGGGCACATATGTATGGTGATGGACAAAAATTAGACTACTGGTGGTGAGCACGATGCAGTCTATACCAAAACAGATAAATAATAACATACACCTGGAATGACACAATGTTATAAACCATTATGACCTCAATAAAGTTACTGGGGAAAAAAAGAAAAACACCTGGCACATAGTAAGTGCTGGGTAGGTGTTTGCTGGTAGTGTTACTGTTCTTAAATATTCCCTACCTCAGAGAGAAAAGATGGCTTCTGTATGAAAGCACACACTCTCCATGTAATGCTTTTAACATTTGAGAGAGACTTTAGGTTAAAACAGGATTTTTGTTCAGGGAAATTTGGGTCCCTGGTCAGGGCAGGGACACAAGATGTTCAGACATATATTCTGACTCCATTTATTCCTCATCACTTTGGGTAGATGGGTTCATCCGTCCAGCCTTGACTGACGTGGGGGTGAGTGACATTGCCACAGGACATAATAACCTTAGTTTGTTGAAGTACTTTATGTTCCTTGAATAAGAGGCACTGAAGAAATTCAAATGTTAGTCTTTAAAATTATTGCTTTCTCAAAAGCCCTGTGGTAGCACGTTTGAGTAATTTCAAAGCTATTCATTAGATTAATAGCGTTTGATAGGTTGGTTCCATTTGAGGCATGGCTTTAGACATAGAGGAAATGTGGCTGACAGATGAGGAGGCAGACACCGTAGGCTGGGGTCACTGAGTATTGGAATCCTCAAACGGGTGCTCCATGGGACCTGAAGATGCTGTTATAGTTCAGTGCCTGGCTAGACTTTTTTATTTCACAGATGGTGAAATTGTGGCTGAAATGGGAAGGTTTTAATGCTCTCATGAGAAATGCACATTCTGTTTTTACTTATTTTTGATACTTTTCTCATGAATACATTTTATGCACGTATGTACATATATGTCAAGTGTAGGAAAAGTAATGTAATAGCTACATGGAATATTTTTCTACAGTAAAAGATTTTTATGTCCATTTCTGTATCTCTTCAAAGTTGTGATGTCAACAAAATATATTACTTCTTTATCACAGTGATTGCATGCATTTTGGAATAGACTGTGATATCTTTTTATGGGCAAGATTAGGCATGTTTTTGTTGGCATAGAAAAGATCACTATGTGAAGAGAGGGACTACTGCTTATTTAACATTTAACCTGAAAGTCAAAATATATTCGGAAGGGCTCGTTTGACAAGGGTTCTGAGTCAGAAGCATTAAAGGACAAATGAAGCCGGGAGTTTTATTCCTCCCCAGGGCTGGCGGAAAGGGCCCCCTTCTGCAGGGAAATGACTATACATGGTCGTTACCGTTAAGACATCCTCTCTTGCAACAGCTCCCGTTTCTGGTTGGTCTGTTTTTCCCCTTTTTTCGCAGTGTTGCTGCTAAAAACACCTTTCTTGGCTGTTTGACTCTTTGCTTTCCTCTTGTTTCCTGCGTACAATTACGTTTTCTTGCTCTTACCAGTAAAGCTTTGTGCTGCCTTCGTCCCAGGCTGCTGGCCTTAGTTTTCATCTTGTTATTCCCATCTTGGGGGTTGTTCACTGGTACTTGGTATCCTTGGAAGGGTTCCCTTATTTCATGCCAGAAGACAACAACAAATGAATCCTGCTCCTTGGTCCTTGTATAGTTACCTTTTTTGGGAAGAAAATTTAGAGAAAGAAAATTGAAAAAGAAGCTGTACTCTTCAACACTGAAGATGGAATGACATTCACTCCCACTGATGGACTTTTTGGTCCCTGCTGATATTTTTAAGCCTTTAGGGTAAGGATTGCTTTTCCTTGTTAGTGATGTAATAATGCATTCCATGGTAACACCCAGCACTCATTTACTCTGAAATGCTCTCGTATTTATTTTTTCAAATAAATGTTTGTAGTTTCTGAATAAAAAGTGTAACTCTGTCAGTCACTTGTCCCAGAGGACCTGTGTTTCTACTGTTTATTTCGGAGTTAAAAATGCATAAAGAATAACCATGTATGGACAGGTTTATCTCTGTAGGCCTGCTGTCCTGGAGGCTGTTGAGAAGCGTTGTCAGCTGTAACGTCCAGGTGAGGAAAGAGAATCACAGCCTTGGATCCCACAGGTCACACTGGTGGACACAGAACGGGATCATGTCTGCTGTGTTGGATAAAAGGCTTTGGAGAGATAACAGAAATCCATCACAAATAGCTTGTCTAGTACCTGGAAATCCCAGGCATGGGTTTGCTGTAAACACACGTTCGGGTTGTCTTCAGGCCTCTGTGATGGTGTGCTCTTAGTTCACGGCTTTTTCTTGTTGGAGCAAATCCAGACTTACATGGTCTTTTCACTAGAGATCTCAGAATAGGCCTGACCCAGGATCCATCAGAATCCACCTGCCCTCTCTCAAGATTCCAGCTGGATTATAGGCCCGCTCTCGGATCAGTGGTTGTGTCCAGGTCCAACAGGCTGGCCTGTGTACAAAGTAATGATGGCCTAGCTGCAAAGTAGTGTTGATCGTTGAGGTAAAGATTAGAATGAAGGAATAGCTTTGATTTTGTCATGTTTTGGTCAAGCTCTTGTAGCCTGAAGCATTGTCCTTTTTCTACCACAAATACGTTTGTTTCTAAGAACCGTGACCCATTGCCTGAAATCTGAGCCGTCTCCACTGTAGGGAGCACATGGAAATAGTATCTCTCTCTCTTTTTTTTTAATATGCCGTTGAAACTATTCCATGGCTGTGCTCATCTCTTTTAAAAATATCTTCATTTAGTACCTGTACTCTTTTTATTTTTTGAGGAAGATTAGCTCTGAGCTAACATCTGCTGTCAATCCTCCTCTTTTTGCTGAGGTAGACTGGTCCTGAGCTAACATCCATGCCCATCTTCCTCCACTTTATATGTGGGACGCCTACCACAGTATGGCTTGCCAAGCGGTGCCATGTCAGCACCTAGGATCCGAACCTGTGAACCTCAGGCTGCTGAGGCAGAACGTGTGCACTTAACCGCTGCGCCACCAGGCTGGCCCCTAGTACCTGTACTCTTTTAATATCAATAGAATATGTAAGTGAACAATTTAGTTTTAATTGATGACATTTCAGGGAAGCTGTTTTTGGGTAGCTTATAGGGAATGCCTCCCTTAATGCTAATACCTAATCTCAAATGTAAAGTCTTTTAATCACAATTTGGGATAGGTTACTTCTGGATTTTTAAAAAAATATACTACAAATGTTGTGGGAGTAAATTCTTAGTAGTTTCCATAAGGTAGAATACTGTGTCGTGCTCTCGTTCTTAGATTTAATGATTTTGTGTACTCCTGAGTGAGGTTAGTGCATACAGCTTGTAGCGGTCTGGAGATTTGGGGGATTGGTGGACTCTCAGCGTGTGCTCGTGGCTGTGAGTGGGCCTTGACTGTGGTCCCTCACTGATTTGTAGCCTTTCCTTGGAGGCATGCCAAACAGCTGCAAACCAGTAGTCAGAATAGAAGCTTTGTCACATTTTAAATAGCATATCACTAGCTTTAAAATTTTTTTTGACTTTTTAATTTTTATTGTTTCATAGTTTTTAATTTTTGAGGTAACATTGGTTTATAACATATCAGTTTCAGGTGTACGTCATTCTGTTTCGACTTGTGTGTAGACTACTTCGTGTTCACTATCCAAAGTCTAGTTGCCGTCTGTCACCGTCCACATGTGCCCCTTTACCCCTTCTGTCCTCTCTCCCCTCTTCCTCTCTGCTAACCACCAGTCTATTCTCTGCATCTGTGTGTGTGTCTGTTGTTGTTTTTAAATCTTCTACATGTAAGTGAAGTACGCTTTCTCCATCTGACTTATTTCACTTAGCGTAATGTCCTCAAGGTCCACGTGTGTTGTTGCAAATGGCAAGATTTCACCTTTTTTTATGGTTGAGTAGTATTCCGTTGTGTGTGTTTGTGTGTATACACACACACTACATCTTCTTTATCACATATCACTAGCTTTTAAAAGTGATGATGTAGTTTGTTCCTCTTTTTGGGGGCCGCGTTACTGAAGGAAGGTGAGGTAACTGTCTCTGCTGTTCCATTTGTAAGACAGGCAGCTTTTTTCAATCTGGTATAACTCTGAGAGAGTGTTCTTTGCTTTGAAAAGCTCAGTAGCTCATAAGAAATTCTCTCAATGTGTGCTTGCTTTTAAAATAATTTTTCTCTCTTCATTATGTTCTCATTTGCTGCCAATTTAAAACTTTTTAACTTTTTAGTCGAGAGGTTGCTTGTCTGGCAGAAATGGACCTAGTCTACCTTGATAAATGTGGAAGCCTGTGTAGAACAATTTTGGAATAAAGCGGGTTTGGAAAAAGTGAGGCTTTCCAAACTGTCCCTGTGGATTTCTTGGATTCCATGTCCTTCTGCGTAAAGTGACATGCAAGTACTAATGCAGAGACAGAACTTTGCACTATCAGAATCCTCTTGAATTTATAGTGGGTTTTATGTTCACGTTGAAAACAGTCAGAGAATGCTATTAGGTTAGACTCAAGCGTGAGGTTTTAGACCCCAACTCTGAGAAACTTGGCAAATGTTAACCTCTTTCCTCTATAGCTGCAAATGAAAACTTTAATGACTCGGTCAATGAGACACATGTATCTTATTTCTGTTCTTGGTGTCTACTGTGTATCTTTATGTTAGTACTATGTGCTGGATGTACAAACAGCAATTGTTGCAGTGCTATGTATATAAACAATCCAAAAAATATGATTTTAATAAGCCTAATAATTTTACTAAGGCTCCTAGATTAATGGTTTATTTTAAGATTGGTTGGGTAAGCCTGATGCCTGCTTCTTATCTGTTGATCTAACCTAAATCTAAGCACATTGTTAGTAAAGCGAATTTGCTTACCACTTCCATGATGTCTTTCAAAAACATTTCATTATTTGAAGAAGAGTGCATATTTCTCTGTATTTTCTTTCATGGGAAAATCATTTTTGCTTTTTTAAAAAGATTTAAAACCTAAAGTTCTTTTTCTGAAGTGTGCTGTAAAGTTATTTCAAAGGAGTAATTTAATTAGTGCTGGGGTTTTCTGACGCTAGGCCTTAGAAGCAAATGTCACTAGGTTATTTCAGGAGTTGAACTTTTTTCATACCATTTAGTGGTTTAAGTTTTTCTGAATTCATTTCTTAAAAATGCAAATCCAGGATTTACTCCAAAGCATGCACGTATACTATTATTTTTAGTAGGCAATTTATATTCCAAAATTGCTTTGATCTGTTTTTTGCTACACTAAACAGTTTTTTAGAAACTGAGAAGTAATAATAGGAACACTTGTAAAGGGGTTGTGTGTGTCGAGTATTCTTCCAGCCTATTCTTCATGTAGCAGTTGAATATTCAGAACCACTCCAGGAGGTGGGAACTGTTACTATTTCCATTTTACAGATGAAGAAACTGGGTCCCCGAGGGAGTAACTTGCCCAAGGTTACACAGTTTGTAGGTGGTGACATTGGCATCTCAACCCAGAGGCTGTGTGTGGCTCTGCAGCCCCCCGGTCAGCTGGGGTGCAGTGTGCCTCTCAGAAGACTAAGACTGCTGAAACTGCCGGCAGATAGACCGAGGTGCGCAAAGATCCAGTTTAGTAAACAGTGTTCTCTGACTTTGAAAACAGTGGACACATAGTATTGTCAGTATCCAAGTGTTACTTGATATGACAAGTAATCCCATTGTATCATATGTATTTTGATAGCACATTATTTTTATGTTTAGTTTCGAGGCTCACATTTTAATCATGATCCACGGAAATCTATCTAAATCTAAAGAGTGACAGAATATACTAAAACACATAAAATAGACCCATATAAAGAGAGTTTGAAGAGGCAGAGAATGTTTCGTCTAGCATTTAAGATTATGGAGAGGTAGGAAAATTCATTTGTCTGATAACTTTTCACAGATACATGAAATGGCAGGAAAAGTTTTACTATCTTGATTATGGATTGAGTTAGTAGAAATTACATCACTTTCCCACTGGAGAGATCAAAGGGTTGCAGGTGTGTGTGGTTGTGTGCGTGTGTGTGCTGAGGCAAGGAGCCCAGACTGCAGGGGTGGCACGAGAGCTGGTTTTCCTTTGCCAAGGACTGCGTGGACGGCTCCGTCTGGCTGAGTGCAGTCAGATGGACTATGGAAACAATTCTGGGAAGCTGGGAAGGGGTGAGAGAGAGGAGATGGGAGAGGAGGTAGGGAGCATGTCATGCGGGGTGCAGAATGGGGGCAAATAAGGAGAATTTCAAGGACATTGCTTTGTTGTGTATGAAATGACTCCCTCCTTTCTCTTCTCAAAAACGTTTGTAAAAATCGACTGGTTTTTGGTTAGTGCTTTTGAAGTTATGTTTGTATTTTTTTCAAGTGCCTCATCATGGAAGCCTGGCTTCTAGGAGAAAAGACTGACCGGTATGTGGCAGCAGGGACGGAGCAAGCCCGCTTGCATTTGCCTTATAGACGCACGGACTCCTGGTGGTGTTCTAAGCGCTGATGTAACTGGAACGTGTTGAGGGTGGTTGTAAATCTACGTAAAGACTTGGCCTAGGTTACGATGGCCATTGATGCACCTGTGAGGTTCGATTCCTTATCAACATTTGCATTTTCTCCTATGTTTTCCGTTATTCTTTCATGATCTCTGGATATTAGAAGAGTTTTGGGAGATAAATGACCATTTAATCTCAGCGGCACTCCCACTGGTAAAATTTCTCATCTAATCCAATGTCCTGTGTTCCAACCCTGGGAAAAGATTACCATTTATAAAATAAATCCCACTTGGTTTTATCTGATAGACCCAGTGATTCTTTGTAATGTAAATGTTGAAAATAACTTCCAAACATGTAAACCGCATTTATCCATTTGATTGCTTAGAGTGAAATGAATCCAGGGGGTAATAGAGTCTACCTAGGAAGTAGCACTCGGTCTGTCAGTCTCAATTATCTCTGATTTGCTTGAAAAATTTGATAACATAATGAATAAATTGGAGAATATATGCACATTTCTGCGGCAGGTTTATTTAGTTGCCTCCAGATATCCATTCTTCCCTTCCATTTTAGTAATAATAAAACTCTGGGTTTTAGCTCAGCACTTTGCTGCCCAGGCAGAAAACCTACCTTTCCCGGACTCCTTTGTAGCCAGGTGAGTG
The DNA here is from genome assembly GCF_021613505.1 of Equus quagga. Lineage (NCBI taxonomy): Eukaryota > Metazoa > Chordata > Mammalia > Perissodactyla > Equidae > Equus > Equus quagga. The sequence goes on from NC_060269.1 coordinate 74,614,004, forward strand.
CATGTGACTAAGTTATATCTAGTGGGAAGAAGTTTAAATAGTGAGTGTTACTTTGCGACGGGGCTGTAAAAAGGAAGGGCAACACATTTCTTTTCCTGATTCCTTCATCCTGCTTCCTGGAACACAGATATGATGGCTGGAACTCTGACAGCCATTTTGGACCATAAGGATAAGAGTCACACTATAAGAATATGGAATAGTCAGCTAAAAGGAGTCTGGGTTCTTGATGACTTTGTGGAATTGCCATAAAAGTCTGAATTACCCACCTTGACTTATTTTCTATGAGAGAAAATTGAACTTCTATCTTATTTAAACCATTGTTATTTTGGGTTTGTCATATGCAGCTGAATCTAATTCTAGCAAATATAATTTCCTTCCAGTACAAAAAGGCCAGTGAATAGGATCTTTCTTGGATACTTTATTCTCATGGGCATATTTCTACATCCTGAATGACAGACTCTGATTCCCACATGTAAATGTCAGTGAATAACCAGAGGCATCAAAGTACTTATGGGGGAAAAGCATGAACTGGATTTCAAATTCTGATTATATCATCTTGGGTAAGCTGCTTAACCACATTGAGTCTCAGTTTCCTCTTCTGTCAAACTAGAGTTGCAGTGTTTGCCAAAGGTTATTATTGAACAAAATGTAAATATTTGTTCCAAAGTGTAGCACATAGTGGGCTCAGAATTTACATTTATTACTTCCTATTTTTCCTTTACCCGAAGGGATTTGAGATCATGTCAAATGGCGTTTTCCTCTAATGGCATAGAGGAAATGAAGAAGTCAGAAAATGGAATGTAGTAAGGTTATTGGCAGAAAAAAAAGTGAAGAAAACTTAATGTCAGAGAAGAGGGCTTCCAGCAAAGAGCAGCCCTAGGCTGCAGACAGAACAGTGGGTGCAGAGGTCAGCGCAGTGCGAGGGAAATTGGGCTGTGAAGACCTAATGTTTATGTTTTAGGCTAGTTTCAGGGCTTTATTTACAGGCAACAGCCATTCAGGGATGTAAGTTAAGTTAGGACTTCTCTCACTGAGTAGGACTGTAATGCTTAAATGAAAGTTCAGTCAAGTCAAGAGCTAGTTGTTTCTAATCATGTTTTGAAGAAATTCGAATCCTGTTGTGCTGCAGAGCAGTTTCTATCGAAGAAGAAGATAGCAGGGAGTCTCACAGCAAAGGAGGGTGCCCTTCAGATAACTCGAGGGAACTTCGGACTGGAGCAGTGTTGGTATTTTGCTTCCAGTCTCCTCTTGAGGTTGAAATGAAAGCTGTAGAAAGCGTCTCCTAGGGATTACATTTATTCTCTTAAAAATATATTGTTAGACATTTTTCAGTAAAGTATTTAAGATGATAAATGGCTAGGGGTATTATAATGCCATGTAGTTTTCACAGCAGAGTAACAGGCAACTTAAGAGTTAGCATTTTGAAAATTAAATCTTTTAGTAACTTGGTTGTTAATATCTCCTTAATTAAAATGTGATAAATTAGAAGCCTAACTCCAAAACTTATTCTTTAAAATCAACATATGTTGAAATATCTACAGTAATGTTGTCAGTACAAGTGTTGGCTAGTGTAGTGCAAACATTTTTGCAAATATCTGATTCCCTTCAGTTTCTGGATTGTGTCCCAGTCTTAAATGCAGGGTCGGTGATGAAATCGCTGGGCATTAAATGCACTTACAAACTGCAAATGCATTCTGTTTTCTCTCACAGTTGCTTGACAGCCTCTGCTGGGTGTTTCCTGTTGGACAGCAGTGGCCGCGTGCTCCTGCCGTTTGCCCCTCGAGGAAGCGCTCCTTAGAATAGGAGAGCTTTTGGGATGAGTGCCCCCATTTTCCATGTTCATTAATCAGCTCTGGTTGACGTTTAATTATTCCAACCCTCATATTCACAGCCATTTAAAATTAAGTTTAATAGAGTTTAAAAAAATCCAAACAGGGTGTATCTTATATATTTATTTTCACTTAAAATTCTGTTACTAAAAAAGCCAGCATAGCCATTTGCTTATAATAAGTCATGCCTTCTTCTAGGAACTTTTAAAGTCTGTTTAATGGGATTCCTGAGTGGACAGCTGTGCAGTCTGATGTAAGCTTCCACCAACATGGGGTGCTGGTCTCCCACACTGCTGAGGAGGCTCGCTCGGAAAGTGTGGGCTGCCATCAGAACAGAGTGGAAACTGAAATTAGGAGAAAATCCTATAAAATCTCCGTGTGTGCTGTGTTTGCAGATGTCAGCTATACAAATAGGAACATTAATTTGAACCTTTGACAAATGACCCTTCTAAAATGTGATACATCCTGGACAAGAAGATGACTCTTCCTTTAAGTCAGAACCCCTCTGGTATGTCCCAGAGGTTAATTCCATATATTGGATCCTCTGAGAACGCAGAATTTCTTAGTATTAAAAACTAAAAGAGAGATTTTTCTAATAGAATAAAATGCATTCCCACTTGTGGAATCTTTTGTAATAAAAAATGATGGAACTTCAGGAAAATGCAAGAATTTGAGAGGTTTGTAAGGTGAAGGATTTGGTTAGATAGGAAGAAGAGAAGGGAAGAAGAAATAAACTCTTGAAAGTGTATTAGAATGCTCTCTCCAATAACCTGTCTTATGTTTCAGTTTATTTATTTATTTTTTTGGTAAGGAAGATTGGCCTTGAGCCAGCATCTGCCAGTCTTGCTGTACTTTGCTTGTGGGACACTGCCACAGCGTGGCTTGATGAGAGGTGTGTAGGTCTGCGCCTGGGATCTGAACCCACAAACCCCCGGCCGCTTAAGCGGAGCGCATGACTTCAACCACTATGCAACCAGGCCGGCCTCATAAATCTATAATTTTTATTTAAATTGAACAAGATCTTTCAATCAAAAAAATGTTTATGCCTACTTTTACCATACTGAATTTTGTCATGGATTTTATGTGTTATTCTCAAGTAATTTTGTTTCTTTTTGATTAAAGTAAATGCTGTTAATTTGCAAAATCAAACATAAATTCCTTATTTCTTTTAAAATGGAGTTTTTATAGTTTACTTTCAATATTGTTCTCTCAGGACAAGTATCACTCTTTTTGAAAAAGTTTGAGTGGTTATGTGATTACATTAATAATTCCTGTGAGCCAAGTTGATCAAATTAGAATAGAGCTTGATAATCATTATTATTGGCTACTAAAAATTTATGGTGTTTGATTTAAGCCTTATTTTTATTTTGTAGCATTGTATTAGTTGTGAGAGATCTAAAAAACCTTGGCAATGACAAACAAACTAGTATGTAGAAACACGAAGTTAATCATGGAAAGCTTTTCTTTTTACTTATACAAGTATAATTATCAGTAATTTTATAGTTGAAGAAAGTACAACTGGCATGCTTTGGTTAAACTTGAGTAGATGTTAGGTGACTTGATAGTTGCTTGAGTTTTCATAATTATACTTAGCTAAGCAAATCTTTATTTATATATTGATCTTTTTATATAGGACAGGGAATATCGAATTAAAAGTGTTTGAGTCTGTTAAATCATTAGTATAAATTGATAAATACTTTCTTTTTAAAAATAGAGTAAAATGTAGCATTTTTTAAAGTATTTTTTCTTACAGGATCAATGTAAGAATATTCTGTAAAAACACTCAATTGTATTACATGTTAGAGAAGAGGATCTCTTTGGGTTGATTCTGACTGTTACCCATCCTTGTGTAGACTCCAGAGAGAATCAATCAACAGGATAAAGTCTGTTCCTCTCATGCAGGTACATCTGGATTTCTGTTTTGTGTGTGTGTGAGAAAGATCGTCCCTGAGCTAACATCTGTGCTAGTCTTCCTTTCTTTTACGTGGGGTGTCACCACAGCATGGTTGATGAGTGGTGCTAGGTCCGCGCCCAGGATGTGAGCCGGTGAATCCCGGGTTGCTGAAGTGGAGCGCGTGAACTTAACCACTACACCACCAGGCTGGCCCCTGGATTTCTTTTAAAAAAAAATGTACATTGGAATTTTCCCAGGGCCCTGCATGGCAGATAAATGTTTTTTCTTTTAGCTTATTTATTTTATTTTCAGGCAGGGCCACCTTTCTGTCTTTGTAATTAGTGTTCCAGTTAATCATATTTAAGAAAACTTTCCCTGAGCCCTAGAACAAGACAAAGTTCATGGGACTGTGAGGGACCCCCTCTCCCCAGCCCACACACATTTTGCCTTTCGGGTTTCATATGTTTATATGAAACCTACATCACAACATAACTACTTCCGAGCCTGGCTGCCTCCACTTCAGAAGGATTATGTTTCCTGTGTTCTGTTATTTATGGGTTATTGTCAAGTGGAAAGCTGTGTCGGTTGAAAGGAGCCTCTTGCAACTGGAAGCCTCGGGAAGCACCAGGATTACACCTGATGTGGGGTCTCTTTTCCTCCTGTCTGTTCCCTTAGTTCTGTAAGTCGTAGATGACAATGGCCTTGCTCTCGAAGTGCAGAGAGAGCGTGGCAGAGGAGGGGGCTGGGGCTGTGGGAGCTCTTGGTATGGCTTTGGCGTTCTTTTTCTGGGAAATAACATCGTCTTGCTGATATGAGCGTTCTAATCTCGTGTGTGTGCGCATGAAATTTCACATCTCAGAAAGTAAGCTTTGATTGAATAATGAAGTGTTTTGTGAATACTAAAGAAATTTTTGACTAATATGCTTTTTAGTAAAAATAATTCTGAAATATTACATTCAAGGGGATTTTGTGAACATTCTATGTGCCAGGTATCACGATAATAAAACTGTAACTTAGTACACTTTATATCTTGGATGATGATGGTAACAAAATATTAGGCTTCTGTGGAGCAGTTTCTCCCTTCCCATTTTAAAATTTAGGATTACTTTGGCTCAGGTATAGTCATTTTGGAAGAAAATAATTTTTAAAAATTCCATTTGCATGGCATGAAGAACTTTGAATGTGAGAAATGCATCAAAATCTTGATAAGTTACTTTTAATTTCACATTCCAGGCCAGACTTTAGGAGTATGAATCTTTAAGGGCACAAATAGGAGTCCCTGTGACATGTAGACATGAGTCATTGCAAGATGTATTGTTGAGTTGTTTGGGACACACCCAATAGATGAAAAGGCTAAAAAATGGGTGAGATGTGATTACAGAATTCTCCCTTTATCACTTAGTTACCTTGTGCTTTCCTCAGCATGAATTAGTTTTGGATAATAGGTTCAGTAGTTGTATAGGAGGGATTCTTATTGTGAAGTGGCAGTGTGTGTCCTTTGATGAAAACAAACATCATAAAATTGGAGTATAAGATTTTTAGAGAAGAGAAGTGTATCTTTAAAGAAGCAGTGAGTGCTTCGGGTCTAACTTCATGGGTTCCTTTGGTCTGTGGAGAACCCTGAGCCAGTCTCAGCTACGAAGGCAGGCCTCGCATACCAGGCGCTGCGTGGCGAGTGTTGGCTGCAGGCAGCTCTGGGAGCTTTAGAAATGTAGACACAATTCCAACCCAACACTGGCATGTAGCTGACCACGTTTCAAC